>NC_056739.1:462133299-462433299 GCF_019279795.1 Protopterus annectens
CACAACCAGTACTTGTCAGAGATTCCTGCAACTCCTTTAGTGTTACTGTAGGTCTCCTGGCAGCCTCCCTGACCAGTTTTGGTATTGTCTTTTCATCAGATTTGGAGGGACATCCACTTCTTTGCAATGTCACTGTTGTCCCATATTTTCTCCACCTTTTGATGGCTGTCTTCACTGTGTTCCATGGTATATGCAATGCTGTGGAAATGTTTTTGTACTCTTCTCTGGGCTGATACCTTTCAACAATGAGATCCCTCTGATGCTTTGTAAGCTCTTTATGAACCATGGCTGTTGCTGTAGCAGGCAACTGAGTAAATGTCAGGAACAGCCTAGTAGGACAGTTGACCTTTATTTGTTGTTAATCAAAGAGTCTCTGTAATTGAAGGCAGGTGTGTACCCAAGAAGACATAATGCTGTAATTAAATCAAATGCTGTTTCAATAAAGTATTAGCTTCAGTCTGTGCACACTTCTGCATCTAGCTTACTGTACATTTTTTTATTTTTCGTACTTGTTCCCCTAACAGATTTGTTTGTTTTTCAATTTAATTGTATAGGATATAGGTCATATTAACGGTGGGAAGGGTTGTGAAATGTTTTATTGTGGTCTCATTTTTGTATATCAGAAATTCCTGGCATTTTAACAGGGGTGTGTACACTTTATACACACACTGTATAAGAGTACTTTTAAAATATGTCCCTAGTTTTGGCCCTTTGGCCCCCCATTTTGTCAATCTTTGTCCAGATTTCTTGCACTGACAGGTTGTGATGTATGCTACAGATATGTTACATCTCCTGCAAATAGGCCCCAGTGATGACCACTTTGATGCAATGCAGTTTACCCCACCACAACTGAACATGCACGTATTGCAATATGGCTAAGAGTAACAGTTGTGTGCATGGTAAAATGCATGACCTTAACATGCCTGGGGTAATGGTGAGCCACAACAAGACAATACCATACTCACCGGCTTCAGGCTGCTGTCCCACATCCAGACCAGAGGCACCTATGTAGTTGTGGGGGGGGAGGTATTGTCAGCAGACTCACATGTGGCATTGGTACAAGATGAATGCTACTTTTCTGAACATGTACAGTACAAGCTCTGATACTACACAATTTGTTGTCCTTCTCCATAGATGTGCACTTGTGTGCATTACAAAATCCCACCCACAAATGCAGTTTGACCTGACATATTCATCTAGATACTCTACAGAAGCCAGTATATCTGCTACAGTATTCAATTGAGGTGCACTGGGGCCTTATCTGGATGCTCCTCACCTGTTGTCTGGGTGCCACCCACCTCCACGACTTGTGTGTGTTGACTTTGCTGGTGTGTGGGGGCTTCCCCAAGGTTGGTAAGGAGCTCCTCTGTTGGTGTAAGTGGAGCCTGCATTTTAGGACCCCCACCTGTGGTGGCACAGTCCCTGGCCATGACAGCAGCCCTTTGCCAGGCATGGCATACCAGGTCAGTCGCCCGATGCCTGACCTGATCATATGTGCATCCATGGTGGCCCAAGCTGTTTACTCTGTGGATGAGCTCATCCCACAGGACAGTCCGCTCCCACTGATTCTGTTGGCTACACCAAATATCACACCATGGTGCTGGATTATATCGGTAATGGCTGCATTTGCAGCAGCAGTGTATGCTGGCTTTCTTGCATGTTGCATTTCACCTGGAAGACATAAACAGGGAAACACATCACTGGACCGCATACATTGGTCAATGTTATTTACATAACCTACACATCAATATTGACAAGCATTAGCCACCACTTATGACCACATCATACATCTGTTATCTATCAGCACAGTATGAGCTTGCATTGCACTCTTGGTCCTGATGTGTTATGTTCCCCCCAATGATGGCCAGTAAATTGTGTAGAGGGATGACAGTGGCCATCTTCCTTGCAGATGAGATGTCAATGGTGCTCAGGCTTTGCTTGCATACAGTGTATAATGGAGCTGGGATCATATGCCTGAGTTCATGTAGGATGTAGACAGCGATGTTATCAGGTCCCATGGAGACTTACTTTTGTTGCCTTTGATTAGGTATTATGGACCTGCTCACTGATGATGAGGGGAGGGGTTCAGGTGCTGTGCAAATCCACTTATACTGATGGTGGGACAGGAGGGTGATGTTTTCCCTTAACCTGTCTGCAGCGGGTTGACTATAGCTATGCTTTGTGTGTATGTGGTGTGATTGACCACCAGTACAGGGTGGGTTGGGTTGTTGCTTCTGAGATTGAAGACATATGTGAAGATGGCCTTGTGATTGCCCTTGCTGGATGTGTCCAATTAGTACTCATAGTTAGCCTTACAGTAATTCACCTGTGACTTTATATGTTTGTTCAGACACAGGTTGACTTTCTTCCAAGTTGGTGCCTGCTCCTACTTAGCCCTGTACAGCCAATATAGCAACCAATTATGTGATTTGTGTATTGCTGCTATCCAGCAAAGGGGATTACTCTACCTTGGTGGTGGCAGGTTTTATGAGTCAGATATTGCTGAATCCATACAGCTGTGTAGGTGCTCATATAGCTGTCTGTAGTAGGCATGGACACAAGGTTATAACACAGTTGGACACCTCTCCATTTTCAACCTGATAATCATGCATATTCTAGTACACATGTCTGTGTCAGGGCAATGCAACAACCAGTAGCTGTAGAAATGTATGTCTGTTGGATGCACAGAAACTAAGATTAAACACATGTACAACATGTACAACATATTTACCTGGCGTTTTGCAACACATGTGTGTTGTTTTGAGGCTTCCAGCTACACCTACTCATACATACATGTGCACAGGTAATACCTGATCTACATTTCTGTTCTTTGTCAGTATATCACACTGTATTTACACTCCTGCTGCTCAATCATACCTCTCAACCTGTTGGAGCAGGATATCTGGAGGACGACACACATAAATGGGGAGCAATGGCCCAAAATTAGTGACACTTTATTAATATTGCTGTAACACACTTAAGTCAGTTGATAGCACAGTAGGCTTTGCATTCACAGAAATACCCTGGAGTTTCTCTGATACTCATATGCATGCTATTATGTTCTAATGTCAGTCTTCACAGATTTGCCAATGATTTGCCAGACATAACACAACTCTATGAGTAAATGACTACAAATATGAGGCAAACATATGGTCAGTGTGGATAACACTGGACAGTTGAATAGTATGAGCTCAGTATATCACATGCAGTTCAACAGACACATCAGCAACAGTAGTTTACTATGCACATACTCTGTATAGGTCTCTTTGATTTGTGAGACAAACATGTGTATAATAGTTGTATTCACAAGTAACATGTGGATATTTGCGACATCACACTAGCTGGCCTAGCAGTGTCACAGTCAGTATTGTTCAACAGACACTCCAGTAGTAGTCATATGTGAGCCGTCCTTTCCTGGGGTGACTCAGGAGCCTGAGCTGTGATGTATGTCACTGCTGACAGACCCAGATGCTATGGCCATAGGTGCTGATCAGCAATACATCAGTACAGCAAGTCTTGTTAAGACATATTTGTTTAACATCCTACTTCCCATTATTGCATACCCCCTACTGCATTCCACTACATGCTTACTTGTTTGACATACCTTTTTTTTCCAAGTATTGTTGGTTTCTGTTTCTGTCACTGTCTCTGTCTCTGTCTCTCTCTCTCTGTCTACACGTGTAGAGGTATAGACCTGTTTTGCATAGGCAGCAGATTGCCTTTTGTAGTTAATGCTCATGAGCAGGTGATGGCCTGTGCACAAGTCGCTGTCCCCCACTTGCTAATTGCATGCATAACAGCTGTGTTGTTTTTCCTATAGCCAACGGCATGGCCACACACTCCTATAATTCAGTACTTTATGTGGGCATTGCCCATTTTCCTTTCCTGTGAGGTGGACATCATGGAGATGTGTGGACAACACCATCACAGAGAGTAGGTGGAAATATCTCTTACAACAAAAAATGTGGAGACAGCCCAACAAAATGGGGGAGAAGGTTCCAGACTTAGGGACAGAATGTAAGTATTGCGGTTATGCAGTTGGATTAATGCTAGTTTAACAGAGTTTGTGTGGACATGGATTTTCTGAATGATTTGAAGTCTGACAGTGTTATGTGGTTGACATAATTCTCAAATGTATGGCTATCCGCAGAATGGCCAGAGGTTTGACTCTTATGTTTGGTCTGTTCCTCAGACAGTTTTTGCCCTTGGCAAATCAGTAGCATACTCTGGGGATTGCAGTCAGTAAATGTGAACATCCATGTGTGTTTCTGACTTCATATTCCTCAGAAAAGATATGTTACAACAAACCCTGTAACACCAGCAACTTTTTCAAATATGCCCCTGTTTTTCGGCATCTGTCCCCCAATTATGTCAGGCTTTGTCCAGATGTCATGCATTAAGAGGTTGATAGTTATGGTATAGCATTATTTAATGCCTTCATTCCTGATATCATCTCAGTGATGTAGCAGAATACCAGACATGTTATGAGGAAGATGTCATATATATGAGGACAAAGCCTGGACATTCTGTGGGAATCTGTACAGTTGAGAGGTCTGTGTATATCTGGTGATTGTTAACAGACTGTCAGGATTGTGTAGCAGTGCAGGGTGTAAATGTTAGTTGGGGTGTGTAGGGGGGGCAGATGTAAGTGTCATGGCTCCTTTTCTATCTGACTGTGCATGCAGCTCCAGTTTCTGGTGGTCTATCGGTTGCATATGTTTGTAGGAGCAGACTGAGACATGTCCTGTACCACTTCAGGAATCCTACTACACTGTGGCTTGGGGCACTATATGTAGGGGTAGTGTGTGAGTGACAAACATGATATTTTTGTTCACACAGTCGTTATACTCTAGTGTTCATTTGGCTTACGAGTATGTCACTGTGACTGTGGTGAAATTGGTTGTGGGTATGCACTTTCACACCAGTGTCTGTTTTTCACTACTGTAACATCCCTATAGTGCCTGATATATTTGCAAATGCATGTGTAATTCCCCATAGCTGATTTGGGGTAGTGTTGTGTCAGTCTGACTATAGTTTGGACGGTGCTTGGCGACATACTTAGCAGGTCAGTATAGTTTCCTTAATGTCATGTTATGTCCAAATATGCATAGGACGTCCAATTGTCTGGCTCATATCTTTGGTCTGGTCCTCATAAGTGTTGTGTATTCCTGACAAATCAGTGAGATGATGTAAGGATTAAAGTCACTAACTAATGAGAATCAACTGAGTCTTGCACTTGTGCTATTTCAGTCAATATATGTCAGAACGGACAGTGTTACTGCAGCAACTGTCTCAGCTTATCTACTCAGGTATTTCAGATATTTTTCAGATATGTCCCTATTTTCATTGCTTTCTCCCCCCACTTTGTCAGGCTTGCTCCAGATTCGTTGCACTAAGAGGTTCTGAACACACGTGTCAACTGGCTGGATTGTTTCAGAATGTCCAGGTTTATTGCTCATATTTTTGGTCTGTTCCACATATTATTTGTATTTCTCTGGTAAATCACTGTGATAATCTGAAGATTTCTGTCAGTAAATGATGACATACATTTCAGTTTCAGACCTCATATCCTTTAGAAAATGTATGCTGAAACAAATCCTGTTACTCTAGCAATGTTCTACATTTCTAATAGCAATATTTAAAATACGTCCCTAGTTTTGGCACATTTGTCCCCCCATTTTGATAGCCTTTGCCCAGATGCCTTGCACTAACAGGTTGAGAGGTATGGTTCTGAGGTATCACTGCACTACATGTTATGTATATATATATATATATATATATATATATATATATATATATATATATATATATATATATATGTATATATGTATATATATATATATATATATATATATATATATATATATATATATATATATATATATATATATATATATATATATATATATATATATATATATATATATATATATATATATATATATATATATATATATAAAATATTTTGTTCATATATATTTATCTACATGTATATATATATATATATATATACGTATATATATATATATATATATATATATATATGTATATGTATATATACAAAACCTGAGTGATTCCACAGAGCTTTTTTCCCTACTGTTGAATGACTCTACTGCATGATATGTTTGAAAAAGCATCAGATGGTCCTATACCTCAACTGGTGTAGTGGTACATTGCTCTAACTATAGTATACAGGGTCCAGAGCTGATTATTTTGTTGCTAGGCAGAACAGTGGCTGATGGCAACAGAGTGATTAAAGCAGTTTTAAGCAGCTTTAAGCAGGTTTGAGTGACGCGAAGCGATGCCAAGCTATGGTTAGCCGTAGAGATGCTTAATCCATTTTGGCTTCACTTAGTATCATGCAAACTCGCTTACTCCCGCATACACCCATGTTAATTTCTTTAAAAGAAAAGAAAAAGGGGTGATAGAAAAGTGGTGAAAAAGGGGCACGCAGAGGGAAAAACTATGAAAGGTAGCTAGGGATGTGTAGGACAGATGTAGGGAAATTCCATAGCTGTCCATTTCTTATACTGCAACAGTTGTGCATTTGTACAGAATTTGGAGATGAATTTGGACATTCAAACCCCAGAGAGAGGGTTGAGGACAACAGAAATGTGTTGTCAAGCCAATTGGACTGGATTGCATGTGTCCGGTGGACATATGTGTGGAATGGACAGCTATGTATGGGCGATATTCTTTTTTGGGACAGTTGCCCCTTTTTTATTTTTTTTAAGGTGAGAGTGGGAAGTTGGGGAAGGATTGTAGGTAACTCTGGGGAGGTAGGTTGGGTAGGGAGACAGATGACAGCAGACAGGGGCAGTGTATTACACATATGGGGGGGTAAACACCTTAGATGGGGAGGATGGTTGGGAATCAAAGGCCCATGAGCCCCCATATGGATACAGTGGAACTGACATCCCCATCTGCAGGCAGTCACCACTACAACTTCACAGCCCTGATGGTGGCTGTGCTGGGGTTGGACAGAAGGAGCCTCTCCTCAAGGTAAACCAGGCGACCTCCATCTGGCATAGCTGGCCACCCAACTCAGAGCAGATGACACTGCGCACCATACCCTGGAACTGATGGTGGATGATGGGCTCATCTCCCCACCTGCTCCCAGATGCTGCAATGCCTGCAGAAGATGACGTTCCATGGTGGGTCTCAGATGTGCTGGGGCCTGGTGCCATGGCCAGATGGGGAGGGACAGGTGGATCTGCTGGGATCGGACTTCCCAAACGTGCTATGGCGTTGAGGTTTTCCAAGATATATTGGTTAGTCATGAAAAAAACATTTCAATATTAGTTTTAACAGCATGCATGGGTGTTCCAATTAACCCAAAACAACAGATGTGAAACAGTTGCATAGCAAACAGAACACATGCATAAATGGAACAACAGTAAGCATTGTAACAGCATGCCAGTAACAATGATGGCAAAAGGCCACCAGCAATGTTATTTGAATAAGGTATGTTAACATGCAATCAATTAATTATATGAACAATAATGGAATACATGTCCCACTCTTAGGTTTTGTAAAAACATACCCGTAGTATATGAATAATAATTAGTAATGCAGATGAGGGGTGGGGCGAAAGCAGAAAAATCCATTAACAACTGCATAGGCTTCTGTGTTTCACAACAGTACTGCTCAATACTCTACAGGTCTGCCCTCACTTTACATCTACCTATGGCCTACCTATGACATACCCATATTTGTGAGGTGGGGCCATGTAGACGGCCTTCCATACAATGATGCCCACATGGTGGGAAACTGTCAGATTGCAAACAGCCTCGGTGCATAAGTCACCTCACACCTGATTGCATGCTCAGTACATTATTACTGTTATACTTAGTGTGGATGACATCTACCACAGCAGGGGGAATTAAGCCTCTCCTGGCATTCAGTTTGCAATAATGCTTCTTGCACCAGTCAGTAACTGAGTGTGTGCCTCTTGGGGGATGTTCACATTAGTAGGAGAATGTAAGACAGTGGCCAGCTTGCAATCATCTGGACACCTAGTCAGCCACAGACCACTGCTTTTGTCCTGTACCTCAGATACATATATCTCAAACAGTAGAGGCCCCTAGACCGATCCTTGGGGTACACAGTTGTGGAAGAGGCTACTACTAGAGGTGGGTTCCAATACTTTGACTGAGTGGGTTCTACCATTGGGCCAGTTAGCTACCCATCTGGTAACCTTCAGGTTGGTGCTTAGCTGTGTAGACGTATGTATTCTGGCCACCTGGGGATTAGTGTGAAAGGATTGGGCTAGGTGAATGTAGCCATTGTTCACCATCTTCCCCTCATCCCTGTGTTTGTTGATCACTTCAGAGAGGTTGACCAGGTTTAACAGGCCCGATCTCCCTTTGACAATACCATGGCATGTGGGCTCAGGCATTTCAATGTTGCTGATGTCCATGTTCATAATGTCCTTGATATTGCCTTTCCATGCCCTTGCAAAGCAGGCTAGTTAGGCTGGATTGCATAATATTGGCTGGTTCAGTGGATTGCTCCACCTTTGTGTATAGGGATGACAGTGGCTGTCCTCTGTGCAGATGGCATGACATCAGTGTTCAGGCTGTGGTTGACTACAGTGTGGAATGGATCTAAAGCCCATGCCTGTGTTCATGTAGGACACAGCCAGGGATGGTATCAGGCCTATGGAGACCTCTGTGTGTTGCCTTTGAGAGGGCATTATGGACCTGCTTCCTAATAATGAGGGGAGGGGGACAGGTGCTGTACATGTACCAATGTGGGGACAGGGGGTTGATGTTTACACTTCACCTATCTGCAGCCGGTTGCCTATATCTATGCCATATGTGTATGTGGTGGTATTAACCACCACTACAGAGCAGATTTGTGTATTGCCTCTGGAATTGCAGACCCGTGTGTGGAAGGCCTAGTGATTGGCCTTGGTGGATGTGTCCAATTTGCTTTCAAAGACAGCCTTTATATAGTACAATGTTTTTTTTTGTGGGATAGATGCCATTTTTTCTTAAGGTGATAGTGGGATGTTGTGGAAGGGCTGTATGTATGTTTGGGGAGGTAAGTTGGGTAGGATAGGTTGCATTTACAGACAGACAAGACAGCAGACAGGGGTGGTATATGACACATGAGAGGGGGTAAAAACCTCTGACAGAGAGGGTGGTTGGGAATCCAAAGCCCATGAGCCCTCAAATGGATTCAGTGTGACTGAGGTCCCCACCCATAGGCAGTCACCCCTACTCCTTCACAGCCCCGAAGGTGGTTGTGCTGGGGGCTAGACAGGAGGGTCGGCCTGCCCCTTGAGGTGTGCCAGATGGCCCTCAATCTGGTGCAGTTGCTCACCTAACTCTGTTCAGATGGTGTTGTGCACCAAACCCTGGAACTGACTGCGAGTGACAGGCTTCTGTCCATGCCCACTCCTGGGGGGGCCCATACCCTGAGGTGGTTCCACCCGAAGGTGGTGCAGGACCAATCGACGAGGAAGTCCCAGGTTGGGTTCCAGAATAATGACATCATTTAGTAAGTGCATATGATTTACTTTACATGACATCCCTCTATGTGCTTTCATTACATTAGCAAGGGGTGTGACTATACTGTATGGACACTTGTGTATATGTGGGTGGTTTCACATGCTATATGTACTCACACTTCCACTTTACACCAGTTACACTACCCTGGTTGACATAAATCAACTACTACATAATTTAAGATGAAAACAATAATTTTAATACTGCTTTCCCGTGAAAAATAAATTCCCTGCCTTGATACTCAAACCATGAGCATCTACATGTAAAGCTGGGACTCTAACCACTACACTATCTCGGTTTGAGGATTTTAGCTATATATTTTTATTTATCTCCTATGGGATGCTTAAGCAATGCTGAGTAGAGGGCTATAATATGCACACCCACTCAGCTACAATTAAACATTCCTTACTATGGGCAAAAAAATTATATTATTTCTGACATTCTACAGCTTTCTTGCTCTAGGAGGTTGCCAGGTATGTGAGGTGGGCATCTAGGCATTCTACAGAAATATGTACAGTTGACGGCTATGGCTGTACGGCATTTTTACAATGGATGGTGTCTGTGACATAACCTGTCAAACACCCCCTGCATTTCCTTACTGATCTACTAGCTATTTCAGTGTCTGCAGACACTGACATAGTTATTTTATTATGTGTGAGTGTCCGCAGACACTGGCAGCAGTTGCAAAGTGCCATACAGCACTTTCACAATGCAGGGGGTGTGTGACAGAACCTGTCACACACATCCTGCATTTCCTTACTGATCTACTAGCAATTTCAGTGTCTGCAGACACTGACATAGCTATTTTATTATCTGTCAGTGTCCATGGACACTGACAGCACTTGCAAAGTGCTGTATGACACTTTTACAATACAGGGGGTGTGTGACAGAACCTTTAGCTATTTTAGTGTCCATGAACACTGAAATACTCATTTTAATTTAATTTCAGTATCCGCAGATACTGAAATACTGTTTAAAAGTGCCATATGGCACTTTCTGAGTGCAAGGGGCAAGTTTGATGTCCATGTACTACTTAATCACGCCCCCTGCACTTGTTCACTGTTCACGTCCATTTAGCCTTAACACCAGTGCACCTTCATGAATATGCAAGGTACGCTGCTGTTAAAGCTATGGGTACAAGGACACAAACCACTCCATGCAGGAATAGCACTATTCCTACACAGAGTTTATTGAATCCCAGGGATTATCAAAGAAACAGTGTAAATATTTTTTAGATTTTTATGCACTGTATTGCAAAATTTTACCAGACAAGGTCATTTATTTTTCTTGTGAAAAAGGGATATGTAAGATTTGTGTCCTCTTTCTCTCTTTCTTTAAATTACTGGTACCATGACCATATTAGTCATGTGGCATTGCTTTCTGTGTACTAGATATCTTCAAAAATCACATGCAATGAGAAGGATTCATAAAAATTTGGGAAGAGGTAAATTAAGCATGAAAATAGGGACACATCTCCAAAAATAGAAGCACCATGTCCAAGGGTAAGTCAGACCTGAAAATAGGAATGTGCCACCAAACTAGGGACATCTAACAGATATATACAGTTTTCTTGTTTTTTTTTTTTCAGTACATCCCCAAATTGCTCCAAATAGCTACATTTCTGATGAGTGTCCAGGACCACTATTATTCTATGAAGCATAAAAAAAGAAGTCAGTATGTAAACTTCTTTGTCTTTGAACAAGTGATAGAAAAGATTATAGGAGATGTGGAAGCTGGACTGAACCTGAAAAATTGTTCTGGAAAATAAAATTAGTAGGTAGTGAGCAGCCAGAATTAAATGAGGCAGCTTATTTGATAGCAATGTTATCTGTAAGAAGTATTCTTTACAGTGATAATAGTTCATGCATTCATAGTTTTTTCCATAAATGCTGTAATGTATTATAATGCACATAAACCCCAAATTATATTTTTTGTAAACTTTCACAAACTTTCATATCTTTAAAACTGTACAACCTAGACATATATAGTTAGAATATTTTTGTTAACCAGACTTAAGCATTCACATGACAATAAGACATTCCTCTCTAAGTGCATGTTTATTGAGATATTTACAGAATTTGAGAACATATGCTTAATTGTATTAATAGCAGGATGTGCAGTTTACAGTGTATTTCACTTAAACTTTGTAAGTCAGTTGGCTTTTGAAGTATTAAGTACTATGAAAATATTGCTTATACCTCAGTAATATGTAGGCCTCCCTGTTATGAAAATATGAACATAAATATGAACAATAAGTGTCAAACAAAGATTAATTTCTCCATTGCAGGACATCCTAGACTAACAATCTTAGTGTTATTTTGTTAGAACTCCTTGCCCTTTCTAACAATGCCTATTATTAGCTGGTAAGGCACTTAATTAAAGAAGCCAGACCCAAAAAAGTCATGAATTCCATATGGTGGTATGGGTGCGAACTGGACGTATACAAAAAAGGTGTTTAGGCTTGAATGAGTTAAAAATAGAAGGATATATTAAGGTGGGTTGGTTTTAGTCCACCTTAAATTAAAGTGTAGTAACCTGTTACTTAGGATGAGACTTCATGTGATTTTACATTATTTTAAATGCTCCCAGTTGAAACATCAGCACTCGAAATGCCGAGTGCTGACAAGCCAAAATAAAAAGACTGAAAACACAGCAGAAGAGCAAATGTCGAAAAACACTCTTCTCCTTAGAATTGCTTTTTGCAGGGAGGGCAAGTCCCCGCACCCCTGAAACTTGTATATACCAACTCTGAGATCACCATAACTACTATTAAAGGAAATATTCCACGGAATGGCATCACAGGCTTCGTTTTTTTAAGTCAGATCTTTGGCCATTCAGTCACCGTATTTTGGGACTCACTCTAACAGGTCCTGACATTTCAAATAGTTACCATTTTAACTGTGCATTATGTGAAGTCTGTCTGATAAAGTCATATTAAGGAGAAGAAGCATGAAAGTCCATATATAGATATAAATATATATATATATATATATATATATATATATATATATATATATATATATGTGTGTGTGTGTGTGTGTATATATATATATATATATATATATATATATATACATATATATACATGTATACATATGGTTTCCCTTCGTAATCTCAAAATCCTAAAACTTTGAATTTCATATGGTCGAGACCATAGTATCAAAGTTTTAGAATTTTGAAATTCTGAACGGAGATCTGCATACAGAGCGGAATGGGAGATTTCCCTTTTCTTTGCTGTAGTGTGATCTTGAAGTTGGTATATTTAAGTAGCAGGGGTGTGAGGGTGAAGGGGGGATTTATTGGATTTATTTTGGTATGTCAAGATTCCGAAACATCGATCATATGAAATTCAATGTTTCAGAAATTCGAGATTCAGAAGTGAATCCATATATATGTGTATATAGATATATATCTATCTATATATATATATATATATATATATATATATATATATATATATATATATATATATATATACATATATATATATACATACATACATGCATGCAGAGAGAGTGAGAGTAACTCTTGAGACTGCAGTAACTCAAGAAGGGGAATACTCTGCATTGCTGTTACTTATACATACCAACTCTGAGACTGCAGTAACTTAGAATAAGGGGAAAGACTCTGAAGGACCACAACCTTCAAGTGTATACACATTTACCATGCGCACATACAGGCTTTCTTTCATAAGGACTTTAAAGTGAACTGATGTGAAAAAATCTTTACTGAATAATGTCATCAAATGACAGAGGCTGTTTGTGCAGACACATTTTTTCTAGCATTTCAAAATATGTACATTTTAAGCCCTTAGAGGTTTTGGTGTATCAAGTTCACCTCTATAAAGTTACCATTATTATAAGATACTTTATCTATATTGGTTCCTATCTCATAGCCCATTCTTCCTCTCCCCCTCTGTCCTATTATTTGGTATGCTATGTCATCTGTGCAAGTCAACACTAATATTGGGGCAGAGTCCAAAAGAGTTGCTCTCAGTGTAGGTCTGCCTGATTCTGAAAGACCTGCTCTCAGTGTAAGTGACTTACTGTGATGTAAGAACAATAAAAACTGGATCTCAACACCAAGGATAAAAACTCACTTAATTTTATTCAAATACAAGAGCAAAGCTTGTGAAAATAATCCCTTCCTCAATTCTTTGCTCTTGTATTTGAATAAAATTAAGTTAGTTTTTATTCTTGGTGTTGAGAGCTGTTTTTTTATTGTTTTTGTGATGACCCACCACTGGAGCAGTAATCAGGGAGCCTCAAGCCTCACCAGTGGCAACAGTGGGGGATGTTCACTGAGAGGATGACAAGTACACACACAGTATTTCCAGATGCAGCTTTCTCCATCAAATGAAATTTCCCTTACAAGCACAGAGAGACCACAGTCAGCCCAGGGCTGGTTTCTCACTTTCTCTCCAGATCCACAGTAAGATTCCCCACTGGCACAGCTACAGAATTGAGTCCTTAGCCAGGGATTCAATCCAAGTCCTCCAACACTCTCTCTCTCCAACCAGTGCTATGTGTCCCTGCCCAAGTAGCTGACGCACACACTCTTGGAGATTTGTTTTACACACACACACACACACACACACACACACACCTGGGAAAGAATGGCACAGGTTTACTAGCTATGCCCCCTTCTGTCCAGACTATAAGGTAGTTATCACTGCCACCAAAACCCCTTATCAGCTACTTTAAGGCCCTTAAAAAAGGATCTCCAATTTTACTGTGCAATATTAGTACTAATACAAATGGTAGTTTGACCAAGAGCAAGGCTATTAGGAGTGGCCCACACAGTATCACCAAATAAATATGCAAGTGCTCTAAAAACTTAAACATCTCTACATGGCTCAGCCACAATGAAAGGTTTATACATATTTAATAATAAATAATTAAAGAACAAGACAATACTAAATAAATATTCACAATGACATCGTAGATCAAAACCACAGTAAATATTTAAAACAACATTACAGGACAGTCTCAGATAAATAAAGAAAAAATATCTAAACTAAGCTTCACTATATTCCTGACTGTAGCTAAGAGAATTACTATTCCCTAGTAGCTTGCTATTAGAGCAAGGCAGATTTGGTGAATGACTCTTATTGTTGTTGTTAGGTTCAAGACAGAATACAGAATGCACTGTCTCACTAAGAGACCTCCCACATTAATATCTCAAATATTACTGCTGGATAACTTGCAGAATGACATAATTTCTTGTCATCTGGCAGTATTTAGCATCTACCTGTTAAAATACATATACCTCAGATCTTTGGGAAGTCATAAAACAATTGCATTTCTTCACATTTCAAAACTAGTACTTAGTTCACCCAAAAGACAATACAGAAAGCTTCTCAACACAGAATCTGTGTCTGTAGCTGCATTGAAAACTAAAATATATCATTTTTTATAGCGTAGCTTATAAAGTAATTTAATTTCAGCTATTTTTCTGAAGTTTTGCTGGCTGAAGTTAACCTCCTGTGTTCCAGTTTACACTGTTAAAATATACATTTAAACAGTTACAATAGTACATTTCTGTTCTGTTCCAGTAGGGCATGCTGTGGCTACATTTTAAGCACAAGCAATTTACAAAATATCTTTTCAGCACACATGTACAAACCTAGTTTGATATACATGACACACAGTTCTAATACATTTGTAACACAAACATCTTAAATGAATCATGTTGATATTTACAAATGACATGTAATTATTTACAAAATTCCAGATAGCTGGGTGGGCAGTATCTCCTTTCGTCACAGTTTTTATTAGTTGTTGTATTTAATCCACTGAGCTCAAATACTCGGTTTCACTCCTTGAAGGTTATTTACTTCGGTGTAAGGCCTATCTATAAACAGGCTTACTACACGGACCAGATTCCAAAACACCTACTTTTAGCCTGCTCTCAGTGTTAAGTAGTCGCTTACACTAAGAGCAACTCTTTTGGAATCGGGGCCATTGTGTCTTTGACCTGGCTTGCAATAGCTATCCACTATAAATGGGAGGCAAAATCAGAAAACAATCAAATCTTATAAACATTACTAAGAATTAAAGCACCAATTAATGACAGACAAGTAAGCTGATATACCAATCTCTGGTTAAAAACATTTCAAGAGACATCATGTTATAATTGTTGGGACACATAACCACAAACCTGCTTTCTGCACCCAACAAACATTGGTTCCCAAACTCTGCTCTTGTACAGATTGTGCTTGCATAAGCCAGCCAATCAGATCACTTAACAGCTATGAAGACCCCCTACTGCTTCCTTGAATATTAAACTGTAAACATAAAATGTGGGTGCAGTGGGTGAGACATTTTAAATAACAAAATTCCTTACTTCTTATAACAGCTCAATCATTTATTATTGTTGTATTTACAGATTTCACTTGAGATATTACCGCTATGCTCTGGCTGCAGTGTTTGCTATCAAAGAGATTAATGAAAATCCCATTGTGTTGCCAAACATCACACTAGGGTTCAAGATTTATGACTGTTGCCTTTTTGAGAATCGAGCCATGGAAGGCACCGTTTTGCTCTTGTCCCAACAGGGTGACAAAAACACAAAGTCCAGTTGTGGCACATGGACAAAGCCTGCTGCCATTCTTGGTGCCTTACCTTCCAAGTCCTCTCTCCCAATAGCCAGAATTCTGGGCATCTTCAGATACCCACAGGTATGAACAGTTAGCAAACACTACTTGCATAAGGTGTATGATTTTATACTTTTGTTCTTCCAAGTAAAGTTAAGATATACTTGTTAAATATTCAGTATCACATTACTGAAGGAAATGTTTTTAGCTTATACTAACTTGTACTAGCACTGAATTACTGTAGTCTTACAAACTAATGTGTATAAAAGATAAGTGGTTATCCATTGTAATTATTAACAGTAATTCCAATGTTAAAAGTATTTGTCAGTTTACGTTCATTAAAAGCACAGAATTATAGTTTTACATTCAAACAGCTAGCTGAACAGTGTGTTTTGCATCCATTTTTGCACTTTAGTCATTTTTAGCTACACCCGAGCAGCTTAAGCAAAAACACTGAAAGCAGTTCAATCGTTGTTCTAACTTGTCACAAGGTATTGTGACCTCAGAGTTAATAAGCCAAACCCCTTGGCCCCTCCCATAAATGAGGCATGCCTAGGGGTTGTAGTTAAGATTACTGCCTGCCTTACATTGTTCATGATAAATTACAGCTCAGTTGAACACTGTCTAAGAAAGTGCTCATCTGCCTGACTACACTCAGTAAAGGACTGATCCAGAATGAATTGTCTCCAGGTTTCTTTCTTTCTTTAACCAAACCTAACCTGCTGAAAAATTTTTCTAGCAAGTAACTTTGCTCTCCAGTGGCTGGACAAGAAGAATACCTTTTCTTCACCATGGAAGCTAAAGTGTTACTGCTAACTACAACTGTGCAAAAGAAAAGGGTTCCGTGGTGATACTTATAATCCGAGACATGAGTGAAACACATGGCCCTTACAGGTAACCATAGGATTTTTCCCTTTACTTTTTGACCTCAGAATTAGGTAACTTAGTCTGTGTCTTAGGGGGATTTGCCTTCTGTATGAAGGTGTGAGGGCTTGCCCCTGCATTAAAAAAGTCAGTTGTGATATTTATTTCATAAAGTTGCATTCAGTGGGTGAAGCATCATGAAAAGTATCTCAGGTTTAGGAACCATATCCATTTATTCAGGTTGTCATGCCAGATGTTGTAACTTAAAAAACTTGATTCTTCACACTCATGACTGTTGCACACAGCAGCCTCAGACCTGAACAAGGAGAGTCAGTGCCCACCAAGCCATTATAGTATGAGATATTAATCAAGGGTTTTCACAAAAAATACAGCTGGAAGGATCTATTTGGCAAGGATAGCAAAAACAGACACCATATTTTGCCTTCACTGATCTAGTACCAAAGAAACCAACCTGAGTAAGACATATTAACTATACAAAATAAAATGATAGCTTCCTGAACCATGAGTAAAATGTTTACTTCCATAGATGCTGATGACGTTATATTCCATTTAACAAGAACTAAACTGTCTGAGTGATTAAAACCCAGGATATTCAGGGAGTTGTGAATTTAGCTAACACTATGTTTGGTTGACATCTGTTTAGTTGACACAATTAGGTTGACTAAGCAGAATGTTGGCAGGTGAGTGAGACTACACAATTCATGGGGATTGGAAATATGCCCTTTCCCCAATATCGGTAGGAACCCTTAAAATGACACCTCTCTCTGACTCGCACATACAGTAAAAGGGATGCCTAACTTGGCACTACCTGTATAGGGAGTGTACTATGTGCATCCGACATAGGCAGGCCTACAGCACCACCTGAGGTATGAGTGCCCTATTTTAAGCAATATAAAGCATTGTTAAGCACATTTAACAGTATTGAGCATATTTAAATATAATTGTGTGTAGTTGTGCACCGCACTAACCAGCGCAACGTTGGGCAACGTTGGGCAATGTTGGGCAAAATCGGGCAAAGTCGAGCAAAGTTGGGTAAACACGCTCACACCTGCTTTACTGTTCCTTAACCAGTCAGATCTGCCCAGCAGGAAAATAAAAAGCAGTGACAGGGCTCAAACTCAGGATACTGTGCACTATAGTCGCAGTACTGAACCACTAAACCATGACAGCATTTCACTGGCACAGGCACAACTTAAGTCACTCACACATACCAGTTGTTGGGGTCACATACCTAACAGTCACAGCCAGCAGGACAATTGTAGACCAACGCAAACACAAACAAATGCTGTATCATGCCCTCTGAAGAGGCATATGAGTAACCTCCCCCCAGGCATATGCAGACAGATAACAGCAGGCCAGGCAGTGTGATGTGGGTTGGGTAGGCTATGAAGTCACAAACTAATATGCGCTTAATTGGAAGCTAAGGTCTGTAGTACAGTGGTATGCCTCAAACCAGTACGATAGGCAACAGTACAAAATGAAATGGAGTACCTGACATAGCAGTGCAGGCCTAGCAAATGTGTATAAGTGTCAGGTGTACCCCTCATCATATGTACACCAACAGTAACAATCAGGTATGCCCCCCTGGGTAGAAATGTACAAATAATAGCTGTCTCCCCTGTATGTAGAAATGTTGATAAGTCTCTGCAGATTGACTCATGAAAGCCCTGCAGGCACAGCATGCTTCCTGTCGATGTACAACACAAAGGTGAGCCCTGAAGTAAAAACCAACTTGATTTTTCACACACATATAGTATATATGCCCATAGTGGGCATGCTCACACACTTAAACAAATTTAGCAAATTTCAGTCAGCAACATATTGAAAGGTCATACTGGGCATGCTCACACACTTAGGCCATGTCTGAGTACAGCAGTGGGCCATACATATCTGGCAGTTGCAGTTCTTACTCCAGACACTTGTCACTATTCACCAATCCTGCCTTGCGCACACAGTGATATGAAAACAGACCCATATAATATATTGGACCCCTGTCATAATCAAACTATGTACTACAAGTACTTAAGTTGTTCAAAGAAAGTGAAAATCCAAAGAAGATCAATACATTTTTGATCAGTATCATCAAGAAACAATTAGCACTCCTAACATTATCCAAGCCATGTTCTGGCAAAAATATTGCCAAAGAGTCCATAGAGATCCATGAAGCTTTCTTTCGCTATGTCATAAATATCAATGTAAAGTCGTATATGTTCTGAGTCAGTGCAAAGTGTAAATGAATACATGTACATGACTGACATTGCCAACATCTTGTCAGACAGGGTCACACAAATTTACCCTCTTCTCACTGACAAAAGGGCCCATTACCATACCTGGAGATTGTGAAAATCACATATACAATGGTTAAACAGCTCTATCCAAACCTAAAAACATGGCATCTATGGGATGACATGGTTTCCCTGGCTGTGTCATATGTGAACTCCAAAACAAACAGACCCTGCACCTGAACAGTCTGTTGAGACTCACCCTCTGTGCACAGCAGACCATGGGAACTATTGTCTTATAAGTCTAATAAGCCTGATCTGCAAGGCCATGGAGTCCATCATTATGGAACTCATAAACAGAGCTATTGGGAGCCTACAAACACCCAACCCTACCCATTCTGGTTTGGTCAGGGGCAGATCATGGCTCCTAAACCTGCTAGACAGTTTTCAAGGCAGTCACCTAGGACATACATCAATGAAATGAGCTCTACATGGCCTACATAGACCTTGAAAAGCCATTTTCCAACATCCCACACACATGTTGTATCCACAAAATCAACAACCTGTGCATAAACACGTATGTCATCTGATGTATTGTCATCTGGGGCACAGATAGATCCCACAAGGTAAGAATTGTGGTCTCCTGTTCAAGCTGGAAACAACTGCTGTCCCCCATGGCTCAGTCCTGGGACCCCTCCTGTCTGGTGTATACTTTTCAGAAATACAGTCAAACACATGAGGGCTATGTTTAGCAAAGTTTGTGGATGACTGCAAAAAGGTTGTCATAATCGATGTTTGGAACAACAGAGACATCCTTAAAAAGGGTCTCAGTCAGACAGATGTGGTGTCAAAATTATGGTCTCGAGCTACAGTCATACAAATATCACATAGGTGCCAACACCCTAAATATGGAGGTAATAATAAGGGATCTATGGACACATGTGGATAGTCATCTCTACTTCCAGAAACATATTCACAAAGTGGTTAGAAAATCATGCTATGTGTTCCCACAAATTGCCAAGATCTTTGCATGTAGGTCAAATGAGGTTCCCTCTACTCATCAGTCATCAGACCCATCAGAGAGTATCACGGCACACTTGGAATGAATCTGACTAGGCACCTTCAGCAGCTGGAAAGACCACTGAAGTACCTCAACAAGAGGATTACTGGTCTCAAACAGTTGCCCCATGCAACAAGACTGAATTTAACTCAATCTGTACTCTGTTGCATACTGTCTACTCAGGCGATCTCTACCCAACAGACAGGTCCATGTCCAATGCAGAACTGATGTACATGCACTATCTCAAGTAAACCCAAGCTCACTGTGCCACATGCTCTAGGGATATCATCATCACAACAATAAATAGAACATGTTGGAGGGATACATTACTAACTCACAGACTTCCCTTGCTTTGGAACAGGCTCCCAACCTACATTAAGCTGAGTCCCTAACTGACATTCTTCCAGAGGAGCCTTGATGAGTGTATGTGAAACTGAACTGTCACACCACGGATCACTTCATCAGCTCTACTACACAGAGGCCTAGGGAACTAACCCCATGTGTGGTGATAGCTGCACACTCTGGCCATACTAATTTATGCCTTCAGGCAGATAACCTATTACCTACCTATGTACCTATATATATATATATATATATATATATATATATATATATATATAGGGGGAACACAGTATAATAAGCCAAAGATGGATGGGCAGAGATGCGTGTAACAGGGTGACCATGACAGGGAGCCACCCAGGACTGTCCCACCCAGCACACATCCCAATGGCACAAAAGACATGAGGTGCACATCTCACCCACTGCACATAACAGCCACCAGTATCTGTAAGCATTACAGTGTATGTGGTCCATGTGCCTGCTGTACAACATGACTGTACAATTAAGTACACATCTACTATCTGTAGACATGTACCTGTCATAGGTATGTAGTAGACTATCTTCATGAAGGCATATATTAGCCTAGGCAAGTTGTGCAGCATTCACCACCCCATTGGGTAGTCTCCCAAGCCCTAGTTCTAATAGTTAGTACCCTAAGCCCCTTTCTAGTGGGGCTGCTGATGTGATGCCTGGCTTGAATTGTCTGTTTCCTATCCACTCATCAAGGTTCCTATTGAAGAGTGTCAGTGAAGGGCTCTGTCTGATGTACATTGGGACTCTGTTCCACAGTAAGGCAAGTGTCTGGGATGGTACTCTATCCCACCAGCATGTTGTATTCATTGTTGTGATGCAGTTCATATCCCTGGAGTGTGTAGTGCGACTCAATTTTGTTATCCGTAGATGGAGCATGTTCAACAGTTATGTGTTGGACATGGCTCTGTATGTTAGGCAGAGTGTGCTTCTGAGTAGGCGGTACGCAATGGAGAACAGATTTAGTTTTACCAGTTGTGTGGCATAACACAACTGTTTGAGGCCAGTAATCCTCTTGGTGAGGTACTTCTGTGGTTTCTACAGCTGCTGAATATGCTTAGTTGAGTACATCCAAAATGGTGCATTGTACACAATGATGGGTCTGATGACTTAAGAGTAGAGGGCCACTACTACCTCTTTTGATCCTGATGCAAACCCTTTGTTGATTAGGTGGGCCACATAGGATTTCCCAATCACTTTGGCAACATGGTTGTCAAAGGAAAGATGACTATCTACTTGCATCCCCAGATCCCTTATTACCTTGTCAGTTTTGAGGGAGTAACACCTATGTGGTAGTTTGTGGGTACTTTGTTTACACCAAAAGGGATTACTATACATTCTTCCACATTGAGCTTGAGGCCATGATTCTGACACCACACATCTGTCTTATAGAGTCCCTTCTGAAGAATATTTGTGTCACCCGGGGAATCTGTTATGGCAAACACTTTACAGTTCCCAGCAAACTTAATCAGCCACAACCCTCCTGTGTTGGCATGTACTTTTGAGAAGTCTATACCAAACAGGAGGGACCCCAGGACTGAACCCTGGGGGAAGCCAGTTGTTACCGGTGTAGAGTCTGACATGTAGCCAGCAACTCTTAATTTGTGGGATCTATCTGTGAGCCAGTTTGCAATCCATCTTGTGATGTATGGATTCATGCCCAGATTGGTGAGTTCATCTATGATACCTGACTGGGTAATGGTGTCAAAGGCCTTAGCGAGGTATAGGTAGGCTGTGTGGAGCTCATTTCAATCATCTGTAGCCTGGGTAACTGTCTCAAAGAAATCCACCCAGTTCGGGAAGTGTGATCTGCATTTGATGAAGCCAAACTGGGTGTGCTCAACTGTCTGAAGGTTCCCAATGTCTTTATTGTTGACTTCCATTATGATTGGCTCCATTGCCTTGCAGATCAGACTCATCAGGTTCATAGAGCGTGAATGCCAAGGGTCTTTTGTGGCCCCACCCCTGTGGAATGGGAAGAACATTGCTGTGCAACATTCTATGGGTACATATCCTGTAGAGAGCATGTAGAGAGAGGTGTAGGTATCCTTGATGAATATGGATACATCCCCACCCTATGTGCTATGATCCAGGTTCTGATGCTGTAAGGTATGGAATGAATAGTATCCTGGTAGTGCCGTTGTGCTCCCTGGAGCCTTGAACTAGGTTTCTGTTACTGCACAGATATCAATATTCTCCATACTGAGAAGTGCCACGAGTTTGTGCATCTGGAGGCTGAGACTTCTGGCAATGAGTAGCATTTAGCTCACTTTGTGGTTATTTGTGTTGGTTATGGGGTTTGGTTTGTCCTGAGTGACCAGTGTTCCACACCTGAAGTCAATGCCTCATTGGTCTGATTTGACCATAAGCTAATTACCCTACATATCCACATTCTGCCCCCACCCCCCATTAAGGAAACCATGTTAAAAATTTCTCCAAAGACAACTTCATGCTTCTTAAGACAGAAGTGGTGAACTTCAGGATACCCATGCAGACGGACAATACAGTTACGACTACTGAATCCTACACAATTGCACTTTATAAGCACTTACATGAGTGCATGGATCGTGCTATCCCAAACAGAACCAAGATGCTATCCTCCAAGAAAAGGAAGCCAATCTGGTGGTCCCCTGCCATAAACAAACTGCACAACAGAAGGAAGAAACTGTTGCAAAAGAGGGTAAAACCCATGAGTGGAGGAGCTCCCTGGTCAGCCTCAGTAAGAAGCTGTGATCCCTGATAAAATCCTCCAAAGCTAGTTATGAAAACAAAATCACCACTGATTCTAAAGACAACCACAAAGCATTTTATAGCTATGTCAAGAATCACAATGGCAGCTCTCAGATCTGCTCTGAGTTAGGATAGGATCAGTGCTAACTTTACCACCCCTCACCCATGAAAGAGCCCATCTCTATACTGGAAGAATGCAAAGTTACTGTCATCATGGCTGCACTGGTAAAAACCACTCTCCAAAGAAAGGAACACAGCTTCCATGGGATCAGATAACATCCCAGGCTGCATTCTACATGAACTACAGGACGAACTGGCACCACACCTAAGTACTATGTTCAATCATTGCCTCACCTCAGGCTTTGTGCCTACTGAATGGCGCACAGCGACGGTTATCCCACTACACAAGGGGGGAGCCACCATGGACCCTGGGAACTAGCGCCCCATTACCTGATGTGCCTGGTCTGCAAGGCCATGGAATGTATCATCATGGAACTTATAAACAAAGACATTGGTAATCTCCAAACTCTGGACCACAACCATTTTGGGTTTGTAAAAGGCAGATCATGTCTCCTAAACCTGATAGACTTCTTTGAAGCAGTCACCAAAGCCGTAGACAAGGGTAAGGTAGTTCACACAGCCTATCTAGATCTTGCCAAGGCTTTCGACACCATCCCCCACTCTGGAATTATAGATAAACTCACTAAACTAGGTATAAATCCCTATGTCATAAGATGGGTTGCCAAGTGGCTCACTAACAGAACCCACACTGTGAAAGTAGCAGACTCCAAGTCTGACTTCAGAGCAGTGTCAAGTGGAGTACCACATGGTTCAGTCCTGTGTCCTGTCCTGTTTGGTATCTATTTCCCTGAAGTACAGGCTAACACAGAAGGTCTTTGGCTAATGAAGTTCCCAGATGACTGCAAACTAGGAGCCATAATCAAAACTACTAACGATGTGGACATCCTACAAAAGGGCCTCACTGAGACAGATGCCTGGTTTCAAAGCCATGGCCTCAAGCTCAATGCCAAAAAGTGTATTGTCATCCCCTTTGGTAAAAACTCTGTACCCATGACCTACAACATAGGCGGTAGTATACTTAACACTGAAAGTGTGATAAGAGACCTTGGGAAACAGGTGGTCAGTAGACTCTGCTTTCATAATCACATCGCCACAGTAGTCAGGAAATCCTTCTACGTGGCACACCTCATCACAAAAGGTTTCTCATGCAGAAAAGAGGAGGTCACTGTTCCCCTCTACTAATCACTCATTAGATCCATTATAGAGCACAACGCCCCTTTTGATATGTACCTCACAAGACATCTACAACAACTGGAAAGCCCGCAGAAATACCTCACAAAGAGGATTAGTGGCCTCAAATACATGCCCTACACAGACCGTCTCAAAAAACTCCAGCTTTACTCTGTCGCATATCGCCTACTCAGAGGTGATCTCTGCCTAACATACAAAGCTATGTCAAACACAGAGCTGTTGGACATGCTCCACTTAAAGAAATCCCAGTCTCTCCGAGCTTTGGCCCCAAAACCTGGAACGAAATACAAAAGGAGGGGGTATATCCATTTTCATAAAGGATACCCACACCTCCAGGTTAGTGGCACAGCATGAGGCCTGGGAGACCATCCAAGTGAAACTAACAGTAGGCAAAGCTGCTTATCAGATTGTAGCCTGCTACAGATCACCTACCTTATCTCAGGACCCTCACGCAGTATTCCTGAGAACACTGGAAAATATAAAGGTCTCACCAAACACCATGATATTAGGAGATTTCAACTACCCAAACATTGACTGGGATTATTACTCAAGTACAAACTCCTTTGCAGAATGCTTCCTAGAGTTTATAAACTCAAATGCCCTGGAACAGCTGGTCACCACACCCACTAGAGGTGACAACATACTGGACCTGATCATCACCAACATGGGGGATCAGTGTCCACACCAGAGGTAAACCCCTCGCTGGTAAGATCAGATCATAAAGTAATCACACTGGACATCCACATCCCGATCCCACCCCCAGTCAAGGAAACCACTGTGAAAAACTTTTCAAAAGCAAACTTCACACTTCTCAAGACCAAAGTGGAAAGTTTCAAAGCCCCCTTGCTACAGGATAATGCTATCCAATCCGCAGAATCCTTTACAAGTGTATTATATGAGCATCTACAGGGATGCATGGATCGAGCCATCCCAAGTAAAACCAAGACTCACTCCTCCAAAAAGCGGAAACCAGTCTGGTGGTCCTTGGCCATAAATAAGCTATACAACAGAAGGAGGAAACTACTACATGATAGAGCAAAATTCCAAAAAGGAAAGGCATCACTGATCATTATTAGCAAGAAACTACGATCACTCATAAAATCATCCAAGGCCAGTTTCTAAAGAAAAATTGCCAAGGAATCTAAAGATAACCACAAAGCCTTCTTTAGTTGTATCAAACATTTAGGTGGCAACTCTCAGATATGCTTTGAGCTACTGCAAAATGGCAAAAAATACGCTGAACCAACTGACACTGCCAACATCCTGGAGGACAAGTTTAGTGCAAATTTCACCCCCCCACCCCCAAAAGAGCCCGTGTCCATCCAAGAAGAATGCAGAGCCCCAGACATCATGGAAATGCAGGTAAAAACAGCCCTCTCCAAAGCTAAGAACACAGCATCAATGGGACCGGATGGTGTCCCAGGCTGCATCTTACACAAGCTCCAAAAGGAACTAAACCCGCATCTAAATTCACTGTTCAGACTCAGCCTTACCACATACTATGTACCCAAAGAATGCCGTACAGCAACAGTCATCCCGCTCCACAAAGGTGGTGCCCCAACAGAACCTGGGAACTATCACCCTATAAGCCTGACCAGCCTGGTCTGCAAAGCTATGGACCGAATTATCATGGAACTCATAATCAGAGACATTGGGAACCTCCAGACACTGGACCCTACCCAATTCGGCTTTATTAAAGGCAGATCCTGCTCCTAAACCTAGTTGACTTCTTTGAAACAGTTACCAAGGCCGTAGATGAAGGGAAGGTAGTCCACACAGCCTACCTGGACCTCACTAAGGCCTTCAACACCATTCCCCACTCTGGCATCATAGACAAGCTTACCAGCTTGAACATTAACCCCATGTCATGAGATTGGTGGCCAAATGGCTCATGGATAGAACACACATGGTCAGAGTTGCGGGTGCCATGTCTGACTCTAAACCAGTCACAAGTGGCATCCCACAGGTCTAGGTCCTGGGACCCCTCCTGTTCAGTATATACTTCTCTGAGGTACAGGCAAGCACAAGAGGACTATGGCTGACCAAGTTCGAAGATGACTGCAAACTGGGGGCCATAATCGACTCTCCGGCTGACACAGACATCCTCCAGAAGGGTCTTACAGAGACACATTCCTGGTGTCAAAACCATGGCCTCAAGCTGAATGCCAAAAAATGCATAGTCATCCCCTTTGGAAAAAACAAAGTGCCCATGAATTACCACATAAGGTGGTAATCCACTAGGTACAGAAAATGTAAGTAGGGACCTGGGGACCCAGGTAGATAGCAACCTCTCCTTTGATAATCACATTGCCAAAGTGGTTAGATATTCCTTCTATGTAGCCTACCTAATCATGAAAGGGTTCAGCTCTAGATCAAGAGAGGTCATTGTGCCCCTCTACTCATCACTCATTAGGCCCATAATAGAGTACAATGCCCCATTTGGTATGTACCTTAATTGGCACATGCAACAGCTGGTAAGACCACAGACGTACCTCACCAAGAGGATCATGGGCCTCAAAGAGATGCCCTATGCAGCTCGACTAAAAAAACTCCAGCTCCACTTGGTTGCTTACTGCCTGCTCAGAGGTGATCTATGGCTGACGTATAAGGCCATGTCCAACCCGGAATTAATGGACATGCTCCACCTCAAGAAAAACAAATCTCTCAGAGCCACATGCTCCAGTGAATTAAACCTCACCAAAGCAATAAACAGGATGTTCTGGAGGGATAGAGTCCTGTTCCAGAGACTTCCATTGCTCTGGAATAGAATCCCAGTTGATGTTAGGCAGAGCCCCTCACAGACTCTCTTCAAGAGGAATCTTGACGAGTGGATGAGAAATTGTAAATTTACCCCTGGGATCATTTCAGTGGCCCTGCTAGACAGAGGCCCATGGAACTAATTTAAAAGGGAGGCAAAAGCTAACACATTCTGGCTAGGCTTATAAATGCCCTTGGGCAGGTAGCCTAGTACCTACCTATGAACCCATGAACCTATGAACCTACATGCCCTAGGGACCTAAACCTTGTCACCACAATAAACAGAACATGCCGGAGGGATAGATTACTGTCCCACAGGCTTCACATACTCCAGAATAAACTACCTATCTATATCAAACAAAGCTCCTCATTAGCACTCTTCAAGAAAAATCTTGATGATTGGATGGGAAATAGGAAATTCACCCTGGGGATCACTTCTGTGTCTCTGCTTGACAGTGGCACAGGAAAATAAATTTCTTGGGTGGCAAAAGCCAGGGTACCTTTTTGGCTGGGCTTGTATAGACCCCAGGGCCAAAAGCCTAGTACCTACCTATGAACCTATGAACCTTTGAGCCTTGCCTAAAAAAGGTAATATGGGGACAGCAAGAGCCTTGGCCAGTATTCAGAAGCATAGGGGAGACAGGTGCAAACCATCTGTAGCAAAGCAACAAGGCTTGTCTATCATGTCATTACAGGCAGACAGAGACAGATCCCCTTTGAATGACACCAGGAGCTCAGCCAATTGTTGAAGTTTATCAACTTTCTGTTATATTGCAGTATCATGTAGGTGAAGGTAAGATGCTACTCAAGGTTTGACCCTGTGTCTGCCAGCATGTGGTGCATCAACCCATATATGATATGGTCATGGTCTATGCATACATTACACTCGCAATACACCTAGTATGATAAGCCTGCTAAGGTTAACAAATGTGAAAAAAACCTTTGTGCAAACTGTCAGCAAGTAATGTCTGTATTGCACCCTGCAACTCCATATTGCTTGCTGAAGTGTAAAGACCTGCGGAAAGGTAAAATCCCAGTAATGTGTGTAAATGTGTACTGCTGTAGTATCATAATATAGCTAGGTGGGGGGTTGAATCCTGCACTTGCCAGCTGTGTGTGTGTGTTCCTTCCTGAGGAGGATCAACCTTTTTGGAGACTACTCACACACCTTAAAAGTGGTATACTCATCTTTGTCATCTCATGATGTCACTATCATACAAATATACTTGTGGAAAGGTGAAATTTTAATAATGTGTATAGTGCATTGTGTAAATGTGTACTGCTGTAATATCATAATGTAGTTAGATACGGGTTTGAATCCTACACTTGCCGTATGTGTGTTTCCTTTTGAAGGAGCAACCTTTTTGGAAATTACTCACACCTTAAAAGTGGTATACTCATCTTTGCCAAGTCTGATGATGTCACCATCCTACAAATATACCTGTGGAAAGGTAAAATCCCAGTAATGTGTGTAAATGTGTACTGCTGTAGTATCATAATATAGCTAGTTGGGGGGTTGAATCCTGCACTTGCCAGCTGTGTGTGTGTTCCTTCCTGAGGAGGAGCAACCTTTTTGGAGACTACTCACACACCTTAAAAGTGGTATACTCATCTTTGTCAAGTCTGATGATGTCATCATCCTACAAATATACCCGTGGAAAAGTAAAATCTCAGTAAGTTGTATAGCCCATTATGTAAATGCATACTGCTGTAATATCATAATGTAGTTAGGTAGGGGTTTGAATCCTGCACTTGCCAACTGTGAGTGTATATGTCTCCCTAGTGAAAAGCAACCTTTTTAGGGACTACCCACACACCGTAAAAGTGGTATACTCATCTTTGTCAAGTCTGATGATGTCACCATCCTACAAATAGACCTGTGGAAAGACAAAATCCCAGTAATGTGTATAGCGCATCGTGTAAATGCATACTGCTGTACTATCATAATGTAGTTAGGAAGGAGTTTGAATCTTGCACTTTTGCTGACTGTGTGTGTGCTCCAGGTGTGTGACACCGTTGGTCAATGTGGAGTGGGTTTTGATTTTTCTCGTGTATGACATATCACAATGACAACTGTATGTGCATTACACATGTAAGGTAGCTGTGGGGCAAATCCGTATACATACATGTGACCTCAATTATTTCATGGGTGGGTACTCTGCTTTCTCCATGAACGCATCTGTTATCTTTGCCAGAGCATGCTGGTGCTTTCCAGACCTTAGGTCACTTCTGTATGCTTGTGACAAGCTTAGCCACTGCAGTGATCCCTGGGCTACGTCTTCTGTTTCACATCCACTCATCACGGTTTCTATTAAAGAGTGTGAGTTAGGGTTTATGCTTGAGGTATATTTGAAACCTGTTCCAAAGCAAGCAAAGTCTGGCAAAGATGACTAATCATAGGTGTGCAACAACCTCTGTGGATCTGTATGCAAACCCTTTATTGCTTATGTGCTCCACAGAGGGATTTCCAAAACCCTTTGGTAATGTGATTATCAAAGGAGAGATGACTAAACACATGGCTCTATGTATACATTAGTACCTGTTCCACATTTTGTGGGCCACTACCTATGTGGTACTCTGGGGATACTTTGTTTTCTAAAAGTGGATAACTATGCTTTCTTTGGCTTATAGCTTTACAGCATGAGTTTGACACCAGGTATCTGTCTCTATGATACCCTTTTGGAGGATGTGTGTGTCATCTGGAGAATAAAGTATAGCCCACAGTATGCATTTTCATCAGACGTGGGCAGACATATCCCTACTGTGTTTGCTTGTACCTAAGAAAGCTATATGCCAAACAGGAGTGGTCCCAGGACTGAGTGCAGGTGAATACCACTTGTTACTAGCATAGAATAGTACATGGGGGCTGCAAATGTTACTGTGTGTCCTACATCTGTGAATCAGTTGTCAAGCCATCATCTAACAATCGTTTATGGTCAGTCTGTTGAGGTTATGTATAATACCAGAATGTGGGATGGGTATGAATTGCTGGTGAGCTATAGCTTGGCTGTGTTGACCTCCCCACCTTCACCTATAGCCTTGTTAACTGGCTTGAAGTCTACTAGGTGTAGGAGCCATGATCTGGCCTTTAGAGAACCTAAGTGGGTATGGTGCAGTGTTTGCAGGTTCATAACATCTTTGTTAATGAGTTCCATAATGCTGTGCTCCATAGCCTTCCAGATAGCATTTGTCTTGCTTATAGGGTGACAGTTTCCAGGACCTGTTGTAGTTCTACCCTTAATCAATTTATGTTAACATTTGCACTGGGTGTGACGAGGGTGGACAGGTTTAAGAATAAGTATATTAGAGGGTCAGGCCATGTTTGAAGGTTAGTAGAAACAGCCAGATAGGCAGGATTAAGTTGGTTTGTACATGTGCTGAGGAGGGATGCAGAGTATATTGTGAAATAGATGCTAAGGATGAAGCCGACAGGTAACAGGAAAAGAAGAATGCCTAAGATGAGGTTTATGGCTGTGGTGAGAGAGGACATGCAGGTGGATGGTGTGACAGCGCAAGATGCAGAGGGCAGGAAGAAATGGAAACAGATGATCTACTGTGGCGACCCCTAATGGGAGCATCCAAATGTGGAAGAAGACGTTGTAGCTCAACCCTTGTGGACTGTGAACACCATTATCGCGCGTCATTCCACAAGTATGTAACCTGTATAGAGGCTGCATCTAGACAGAGTGTTTAGATGAGTGGTGACTTCATATGTCAGTTTGTATATGACACAGCCAGGGACACTGTCCAGTACCATTGCCACTGTGATATGGACTGTGATAAAGAGATGTTTTAACTAGAGTGTCTGTGAATCATCAGGTTTTACATTCTTCAGGTCTGGAAATGTGGCCCTTGTGTAACGACAGGGTGGTGAAATCCACATTCAAACTGTCTGACAAGGAATTGGTAATGTCAGTCAGATAAGTGTACTTTGTGCCCATTTACATTAACTGTGACCCGATCTGAGATTTCCCCTGTAGATTATAAACAGCACTAAAGAAAGCTTTACAGTTGTCTTTGGAATCCTTGCCATTTTGTATTTTGAAGCTTGCCTTGTATGTTTATTGAGGGATTGTATTTTCCCAATAATACTGACCAGAGAGGTTATCCCTTCTTGATATGTAACTCTTTTTTGGTACAACTTCACACCTTCTATTATATATTTAATTTATGGCAGGGTCCATAAGACTAATGCACTTTTACTGTATAAGTGAGAATTTCTTGTGTTTGTGAGAGCATGGTCCATGCAACCCTGTAGGTGAACAGTGTGCATTACTAAACCATTATGCAGCTGGGGCAGTGTTAACCTTGGTAATGCAAACCAATGACAGATAGCAACAACAGTATCACCCACAGCACAGTGTCAACCCATGTCATACACACACATGCGTACTTAAATTCCAAAATGAGTGTAGTACAATGCATAATGGCCACCAATAGAAACTATGGAGTGTTAACACTGGCCAATACAGGGCATGTCACCCTGCCCATGTGTCCATTATGCATGTGCACCTCCACCATGTTCATAAATGTACACCTGCAAACCTGTGATGCACACACCCCACACTTACTGTCCACTGTATAACTCATGCTGACACAACTACACACATCAGCCAAGTGGCACATGGTCAAACAAAACACAATTGGAATAAACACTGGTGAAAACAAGACAACATTGCTAATTACAGCTTTAATGCATCATGCCTGCTCAGCTACACCTTCAAGGATATCATTATACTTTACTGCTGACAACATGCTACACATCCAACCATTGCTATACTTTATTAAAGTTACCTTGTGCATCAGCACCATGTTAGCCTGTTTCTGCATCAATGTTACAGATGACAGGGGATGGCACAGGTTTCATCATATGCACGAAGACGGTCTATGGACAGCCCCCCCCCCCCCAACATTGCTGGGGCTGGTACTGGCACTACGGGAGCGGCTGTGACTTGCTGGACATCCACGGAGACCTCCAGCTGCTGATGTTGCTGGTATACATCCATGTCAATGTCTCAACCATCCCGCACTGTCCTGACACATGGACATGACATTGTGGAGGACATCCAATGTCTCACCCCAATGTCTATCAATGACCTCAGTGTAGTTACGTATGGCACCTGCTAGGTCACAGATACTGTCATTTACAGAAGTGTTATGAGCCCTCTGTGCCCTTAGACCCTGTCTGGTGTACTGCTCCATTCATGTCTGTGTCTCCATGACAGCCTGGAACATGCATGTGGTAGAAAGAGGTGTGGCATGTCTGCCAGGGGCATGATGACCAGCAGTGCTCTGATGAGAACCCCTGGGCATCTGCCTATGTGGTACCATTCCAGACATCTGGCTATGGCTGCTATGTCCTGATACATGTGCCATAGATACCACACTGTCCTGGCCAGTGCTAACCATACCCTGTCCCTCAGCTAAGGGCAATGGTGATGATGGATGTACAGGCAGTATGACTGTGTGCATGGATGGGGTGGAGACTTGTGTACTGTCAATTGGTGGCCCAACAACAGACCCTGACAAACCTACCTGTGCCTCAACACACCTATCCTCATCATCACTGTCTCAGTGACATCAGGTTCCCTGCTGTACTGAACCAGCCCCACCTCTGCACCTGTGAGAGGAAAACAGGAAACACACTTTAAGACCTGAACATGACTTTAGACCACATGCACACATGCGCACATGCACACATGCACACATGCACACATGCGCACATGCACACATGCACACACAAAAATTCACTCCTCCCTAAAGCAGACACACACAACACCAGCAATCTCAGAACATACACAATAGCAGGTGATGGTGGGGTACAGTATCACAAACAAAACAGTCATATCACACATGTCAGCATGCAGGACATGTGTTGCTCAACAGCATGCAGTGCAAGTGTAGACAGTCCTTGTTACTAGCAGTATACATGGCTTTGATGCATGTGTTTTGTTATTAGGTGATGGCCTCCCCCTTGAACACAATGCATACATGGACACAACATTGCTGTGCAGGTATTCATATCCCTGTAATGTACTGTGCACCATAACTCACATGTGTACATACCATTGCTGGATGTGTATCTGTGTGCCAGATAGGTATCCAGTGCTGATTACACCCTCTGTGTCTTTAGCAAATAATTGTGGACACATTTTTAGCACATGCATGATGAGTATTCACACAACATCATCAGTGGTGCATGGATAATTGATGGAATACCATTCGACCATATACCAAATGTACGGTACTTATGGTGAGTGTAGATCATATTGTGGACATGCCAGTCTCATCCATGACATGGCATGCTAAAACACAACTGCATATTTAAACACTATACATACCCTATGTGTGTCATATGATCTAGCCACTCAGTAGCATCACAAGACATATGTGTCAGTTGTGCAAACGGTGACTGGTATGCATATTGTTTAGAGATGCATATGTGTGCACACATGCAACATTAAGGTGTATAGCAATGAAAGCTATGTGTAGTACTGTGGTTACAATAACTGCATGGGGTATAGTACCATAGGCCATCATCCTGAAGCATCACGTGGTCACTCAAGGCTACAAATGTTTCCCAAGCCAGCACTAATCATGCTGTGCTGGAACTGTAGTACCTTAGCTACATTCACCATTTCACAACCAGTTGTTATGTGAGTTTGTAAGGAGGCCAATAAGGAGCATTCTCTGACATGAATGTGTAGTGTGTTGCAGAGTGTTTAAATGCCCCATGATAGGCCTCTACCCTCAGGTATATTATGTGTAATGTGTGGATGAGATTTTGGATACTGGAGTGTGTCTTTACAGAAGGTTTGGGAATCCTTTATGTGTAGCATTTTAAAATGCTCTGTGTATGACATAGATGTGTATGTTATGTGCATGTTGAGTATCAACTGTGTCTATCCAATGGTCACTACAGTCTAGCCACATTTGTTTGAGATGGTCTGGGTATTGCATGTGTTTGAGGCAGCTAATCACATTTGTGAGATGTGCGCGCTCTTACACCAAACATGCACAGCATGCATTATGGGTAGGTGTGTTACATGTGTACATGACCTACACCTTAACTATGACATGCACTTTTTATTTACAATAATAAATGTAGAACACACTCACCAGCATATGCCCGCTGCCTTGATGTCACCCCAGAGGGATCTACATAGAGATGAGACAGTTTGTTAGTGGCCACAACCGTGGCATTGCTACTGTATGTTTGCAATCTTACAGTACAACAACAGTTTACATTCACAGGGCTACAGATTATGTTCCAAATTATCAGTATTGCACAACAACAGGCTCCACATCTTTGGATGACACACTCCACATCTCACATATGCATGATCTACCAATACAGATAACAGTAGTCTACATATATGCCATGTTACCTGCATGCTCCATGTGTGCCTACTGGGTGGCTCCAACCTCCATCATGGTGTATGTCTGCTGCTGTTGTTGTTGGGCAGGTGCCACTAGGCTCAGGAGCAGCTCCTCCACTCTGGTGAGGGGGGTGGATATTAACACCACCTCCTGTTGCAAGCTGTTGTCTCCGCACATCAGCAGCACGCTGACGGACATGTCTGAGAAGATCACTGCAGTGGTGGCATACCTGCTCATATATCCGGTTATGCAGGCCTACCTCATTTACCCTGTGGACAACATCTTGCCACATTGCAGTATGCTCCTGCTGGTCCTGGCTGGTTCATGAGAACATGAGACAGTAGTGCTGAATCATACTGCTAGTAATTATATCATCTTCAGCACTACTGTAACTGGGGTTCCTGTGATGCGCCATGATCCCTGGAAGACATAAATACGAAAATATGTCTGAGCAAGTCATATGGCACATTTAACATTATACAGTAACAGATATCACTGAACTGCCATATATAGCAACCTATTAGCTAACCGAGAGTGAAACACTTTAACTGCCACTTATCACTGCTCACCCCACAACTGCTTGAAAGTGCCTTGCTCACTCTCTATCTAATGAAGCATGTTCTGCACAGCAACAAAATAAAATCACTATATAAGACTATACAAGAGTATCTGGCATACTGTATGCAACACGATGCACCACCTAGCCACAGCAGATATACATCAAGCTGATGTGTAAAGAAATATATCATCCATCACAATGAGTGTAAGGTCCAGTAAATGTATTACTATTATACCACACAACTTGTTAATGGCAAACCCGTAGCCAAAATATGTGCACAGTTGGGAATATAGGTCGCATACTGCTGTAGTACACTATGAATGTTGCTAGATACGCAGTTATATGTTTTACCACACATACGTCAAAGGACATGTTACAGACATAACCACACACACATCAGACATAATTACAGGGCACAAAGGTATGACAACCCAGATAAGCTTTCAGTGTGTACTATACAGTACTGTGTGTCAGTACTTACACAACCTTAATCTTGAGAAATGTAATCTGTGATGAATACAGGGACCACACAAAACAGTGGATGCAAGCAATGTGGACATACACCACACTTTGCTGTACAGGCCCAGAGCTTCAAGTAGTACTACAGTACACACAGGATTTGGATTCAACATCACTACCAATCAATAATCATAGATGTAGTGCTTTAGCCTCCAATGACACACCCTAGTTAAAACCAAGGGACTTAATCACACTGTATGCAATAGCACTTGTTCTGCCTAGCAACAGAATACACAGCTTTTGATAGGATCAAAGCAAGGACCCATAATACCATGACATAAACAGTTTCCCACTAAGCTATCCTGCAGATACATATCTTTGACGTATTCACAAACATATTGACCATCACAGTCAGTCAACAGTACAGAGAATCTATTGCAACAAGTAGATGTAGGTGTGCATGAGTATATATAAGTATATATATATATATATATATATATATATATATATATATATATATATATATATACACATCCATTGGTGTACATATACATATATATGTAGGCACATATACATGTCACCTTTCATAGTGAGAATATCAATTATACAAAGGATGTAAGGTGTACAGTAATGTAATAAAATTGCACAGTCTTGGGATAAATGCATTGAAGGTGTTCACAGCCTAGGTAGCTTTAGCAGGCCTCACTGGCCTCAACATTGCAAACTGAACAAACCACCCACAGTGTTTCACCACCACGTCATATACCAGCACTGTATGCTGTCTTGTTTGTCACACACTAAAACCTACATACAAATATGCACATACTAACCTTCACCAACATATATATCTCCACCCTTCACAAACAGTTGCAATGTGTCCCCTGCTCTATGCACATATACAGATGTGAATATATATGACACATATATATTTCTCCGTATGTGCGTGGCATACACACATGAGGTCCACACTGTTGTAAATCCCTGGACCTCACAGCTGAACTGTTGGGCCTTGCTGCAACACAAACAGGTGTCACATATGAACACACACTAACATTAGGGGGGTATATATGGCTACAGATGCTAGATAAGCATACTAGACTGCTACAGCAGTTGCCAATGCTAAGCTACACTTTAATATGACTATCATGCATGTGTTGTTCTGTCACACCCATGTTTATATAATGTCAGCGCTAATCCCCCAACAGCTATTGGCCACACTACTGTACAGAACACAGATAACATAGATCAGATCTTTGACATTTAATGCTGAGCTACACATTTCACAGGTATATCCCGCTGCCCACAGGTACAAACAGTTTTGTCCATAGAAGTAGTTAAGCAGAACATCTGTGCATAAATAAGTACTGCTGTCACGTATGAATGGTTCACATTATGTAGACTATTCTTCAATAACATCTACTACATGCCAGTAAATACATATGTGTCACATACCTTTCCTTTGTATGATTTGGTAATATTTCTTTTTCTTTTTCTCTGTCTCTCTCTCTCTCTCTCTCTCTGTCAGTCTCTGCAATTGAGTGATTGAGTTTGTTGGCAGAGATTGCAGCCTGCTTTTGTAGGAATTTGCACATGAACATGTGATGGCCTCTGCACCAATTAGTGGCCACCATTTGCTAACTGCATGCAGCCTGCTGTGTAGTAATTGCAGTAATCACTGTCATAGCAACTCAGTACTATAAATTGCTAACTCATGTAGGCATGGCCCTTTCAGCTTTCCAAGATGGAGATCATCCTTGTTTGCTGTGGACATCATTGTTTAAGACAGATGGTTGGTATAGTTCTTATATCAGAAGCCAGGGGTGTAGCCAGAGATTTACATTTTGTACTCAGACCTAATGTTGCTGCTTCCAGTAAACACTAGTCAGTGTAGAAATATACTCACCCCTCAAAATGCTACCCCAAGATACATAGAAAGATGTACTTTCTTTTCAACTTTTACAATTAACTGCCATACAAAGCTAGTTATTGAGATATATTCCTTTGGCACAAGAATTGTTTGTGAACTGCTATACTGTGAATATTCATTTACTCATTTCTAAACAGTTTGTGCTTTTTTAGTGTTGACATTAGCACAAGCTGCTCAGAAAAACTGGACACATTTCAGTACTGTGAGAATGCTTACCTACATCCTTGGCAGACCCTGCACACACAGGTATATTCTACATTTGGGTAGGGTTGCAGAAGTACAGAGAACGTAAGTAGTATTGTGTGAATTTTATCTTGCTGGACTTACAGGGTTGCTGTGTACATGTTAGTTTATCAAGGCAAGTAGTCTATCTGTGTAACTCCCAACTGTGGACCTATCCACATGATAGCCAGAGAATAGCCTGCTATTTTTGTCTGTGCACCACACAGGTCTTTTCAGCAATAGAGCAATGGCATTCTTACAGTTGGTTGCTACCAGTACATGGCTACATCCATTTGTATTTAGTGTTGTATTCCTACATAAGGGTATGCTTCCGAAACTCCTTCCAAAGCTATTTGCACAGTGTGTAACAGCAGAAAGGCTGATATGCCTCTGTGTTTCTGCCTCTGCCAGACCTCTCAACCACTCAGGTACATATTTGAACAGACTCAGGGAAAAGTAAAGAAAAAGTCAGGGACAGTCAGGGACACCTTTAAAATATTAGTGCCATTAAGTTGAGACATTGAGAGAATCAGAGCATATGAATTAATACACCTTTTCTGAAGTAAAAGAAGTGTCTAACTCTTAATTATTGTCATTATTCATTAAGTGTAATTCACCACCTTTCTGGCCAACGTCAGTAGTTTTCGGAGGGATTCAGAGGGACAGAGCTAAAATTTGTTTCAAAATCAGGGACATCCCTGAAAATTAGGGACAGTTGGGAGGTACGGCCTCTGCCATAAACAGATATGCCAGTGTTTGTCCTGCTCTGATACTGTGTGGGGTTGTAAAGTGATGGTGTAACATTATTACCTGCTAGAATGGCTGCTTCTCTTATCACAGTCATGTAATGTAATCCCACAACAACTGTTAGTAAACATCCACAGAACAAGTTGTGTGGTATGGTATTCCAATTTTTCCTTTACATTCACTCATTCTGATGCATGATATATTTATTTAAGCACCAACTTGATGTATATCTACTGCGGCTTAGTGGTACTTCATGTTGTGTTGTGTGTACAAGGTCTGGGGTTCAAGACTGATAGATGTGTTTTATTTTGCTCCTGAGCAGAACAAGTGCCCTCACATACAGAGTGAGTAAGGCACTTTTAAGCAGTTGTAAGTGGGTTTGCGTGGGTTTGCACGATGCTTAGCAATGCTTAGCTAAGCGCAAAAAAGTGTAAACTCGTGCAAACCCGCTAACTACTGCTTAATAGTGCTTACTCCCGCTAACCCCCGTGCTCATTTCTTTGAAAGAAAAGAAAAACGGGGAGATAGGAAAGTGGTGAAAAAGGGGCACAAAGAGGGAAAGACAGCATGGAAAATAGCTCAGGATGTGCAGGACGGGTGTAGTGAAGGTCCATAGCTGCCCATTTCTTTATCAGCAACAGCTGTGCATATGGAATAAATTTGGAGGTAGATATGAAATCTTCAACACCTGAGGGGGGGTGAGGACAACAAAGTATGTTGTAATGCCAATTAAATAACATTTTATGTGTCCAGTGGGCATGTGTGCAAAATGGGCAGCTATGTATGGAGCGTAATTTTTTTTTTTTGGGAGCAGATTTTTTTTTTTCAGGTCAGAGTGGAATGTGGGGTAGGCGAAGTAGGTATATTTTTAAAGCTGTATGTACAAGGTTCTCATCTAAAATATAAAATGTTCACAAAGTAGGTCCAATAAAAAATCCAATAACAAAATCACTACATAACCATAATTTAAATGACCTGTAAAATTTAGATGACCTGTGTAGTTATAAGGTAACAAAAAAGTTGTCACAAAGTACAAATACAGTGAAACTTACTAGAAAATAGTTCCCATGTTAAAAGTTCATTACAACTTCTCAGCTCTCCTGACCAAGTAGGGTTTAATAGAGATGTGATCATTTAGTCCTGGAGGTTGAGCTATGTTTAATTTTAATTGCCAATAAGTCTCCCTGTAGCTCAAGCAATTCTCCCAGTCCCCACCCCTGGGGTCTATATGAACTTGTTCAAGAATTTCAAAAAGAAAACCTATATTAGTAGGTTCCGTATGTAGGTGCCTGTACAATGCACTATTTAAGTTTTTTTTCCTAATATTGTAGGTGTGTTCATAAATACGTTTGTTAAGTGCCCTTTCAGATTTTCCAACATAAAAACTAGGGAAACATTTACACAAATCCAGGTATACTATACCTCTGGTGGTGCAGTTACCCTTTCTAAACTGCACACTACTCTTTGCATAATTATTCAAGGTTTTTATTGGTATTCCATTTACGTTTTTTCTACTTGTTGTGGTTATTTATATAACATTGACCAATCATTTCCAAATCTAATAAAATTCATCCTATCAACACCTTGCAAAGAACATCCTAGCCTATCAGTAGTAAGAATAACCTGTATGGTAATTGGATACATCATTCTAATCTCACCACTCCATTGGCTAACACCTAACCAGTGTGGTGCTACACAATGTTCCATTATCATGATCGTACATTAAAAATATGCAACAAACTGTATATTCAAACATGCTAACATTTCTTATTTTACAAAACTTTGTATGCAAAAATACATACCCCGGGATTCAGGAAAGCTAAAACTCTGTGCAGAAACAGTGTAGTAGCTCCTGCATGGAGTTTGGCCATGGAGCGATTCAGCAAATAGCTAATCTGACATGCACGAGCCTGTCTACACTGTTCCTGCATGGAAGACTGTGTGGCATGCTAATCACCTCATTTGCTGATGAAAACCATGCAAATGAGGTGGATTAGTGATTCAGGAAGCTGCCAGTTCTCCGTGCAGGAACAGTGTCAGTGCAGAAATGTGTTCAGTTACTAAATGAACATATTTCTGCAAAAAAGAAAATGGAGGCATGACAGCACAAATAAAAGCATGTATTCACATCTGTAGGCATGCCAATAGCCACATATATGGCCATTGGCATGAATAAAGATTTAATTTTAATATAATTTTTTTTTTTGTGTGGCCGATCTCAGACATTTAAGCATAGTGCAGTGGTGCGCAAACACGATAGTGCCAAAAAAAAAAAAAAAAAAAAAAAAAAACAAGTTTAAAGAAAATCTGCATTTTTCCATTATAGTCTATGGCATGCAGAATAAAAATGATACCAGGGACAGTGGTTGTTAAGGGGAAAGGCTCCATATCAGTGCAGTATCTATGGGCTTAGGCAGTGGGGTATGCAAATGAGGGGAAATTTACTGAATCACAAAATATTCTAAGTCCAAAACCTGCACCTAACTGTGTAGGTGCTAGAACAGGATTGTGTAGGCAGGAGGAGCAACTTACATGAAAATTGGGGTGTGTTATGCTTGGTGTAAGCACACTGGAGCTCTGTTGGCCAGGTTTGTGCTTAGCTAAGCACAGCTAAACAAGGGGGTGTGTCTGAGGCTGTAATGTCTTACAACATGAGATGAAGAGCATTTTCGTGTCCAGGGAGGGACATTTATGCTAAAACATGTTTAACTTAGCTAAACGGGTTTGGTGGCACGCATTGGGACTTAAACAAAAAAAAAAAAAAAAACAGGAAATGGCAGCACTGTGTATATGTAAGCAAGGAGGTGTGTCCGAGGCTGTATAGCCTTGTTTACCTTGCCTAAACGGGTGTGCGAGGCACGCACCAGGATTTAAACCACAAAAATGAAAAAAAAATACAGGAAATGGCAAGTGGAACAAGAAAAAAAGGGAAATAGCAGAATAGAGGCACTCTACAAGTAATAGAGCTGGCAGGTGGAATGTATCACACTCAGCCAATCACACAGGCAGCATCTGCAGCACACCATTATAAACTATGCAAACACCTTCTAGTCTGTTTTTTCCCACAAACTCTACACCACCAGTGTAAACAGATGGGGAAATTTTACCTAACAAAACTAACAAATTGTTAGAGGCTGCTGTCACCCTCATACATCAGTATGTGCAAGAGGCTGAGCGTGGTGAAGAGGACAATACTGACAACCACCCCAGACTTATGAGGAGGAGCAGAAAAGTGTTCAGGCCCAGGGTAACCTACCAGGGACTACATGATCTGGAGATAGTAGAGTGCTACGGGGTGGACAGGGATATACTGCAGCAAATTGTGGAGCTGTGCCGGCCTGGCCTCACATCCAGAACAAACAGAGGGGAACCTATCCCAGTGGATACCAAGGTATGTGTAGCTCTAAGAATACTAGCTATAGGTACTTTCCAAAGACCAACTGGGGATATCATGAGGGTCTCACAGGCATCTGTGTCCAGGATACTCCACCAGTTCCTGGCTGCCATGTGACCATATGCAGAGGAGCACATTAAATTCCCCACCACTCATGAGCAGAGGACCCACAATATGCATCTCTTCCACTGTGTAGCAGACTACCCAGAGGTACTGGGTGCCATAGACTGCACGCACATCCATATCAAAACACCATTTGGTGACCAGGGTAGGGTCTACATAAATCGTAAGGGGTTCCACTCCATCAACTGCCAGGTCATGTGTCATGCCCAGGGCATTATCATGAATGTGTGTGCTGGCTGCCCTGGAAAATATCTATCACAACTCCCACATCTGGCATTCCTCGCAGCTGTATCAGTAGTGTACCAGGGGGGACATCCTGTATGGCCATTTAGTGGGGGATGCTGGCTATGCACTTGAGCCGTGGATGATGACACCCATCAGAAATGCACACACTCCCACACATGAACGACATAATGAGGCACATGCACAAACCAGGATCATTATAGAGTGTGCGTTTGGGATGCTCAAGTCATGGTTCCACTGCCTTGACATATCCGGTGGACCCTTGCAGTACTCTCCAGCCACATGTGCACATATGGTCATAGTATGTGCCATGCTACACAATATGATCCTATGAAAACAGCTGCAGCAGGAACAAAATGTGGAAGGGCCACACAGCCCCCTACCATTTCCAAGGCTCCACAGGCACAGAGGGACTCAGAGGAGGAACATCCTGAGCTTGCCCCTGTAGGCAGATGGAGGCAAGCCCAGTATGCCCTTGCCTTGGCAAAGAGGCAACCCATAGCAGATACACTGACACTGTAGGGCCCCAAGGACTGATCTCTATCTCTGTCTGACTTGCACACACAGTAAAATGGATGCCAAACATCACACCACTTATACCTGACCATGTATAGCCAGTGTATTGTGTGCATCCAACATAGTCATCCCTCAAGCACCACCCTCACAACAGCTGCAGGCACAAGGTAAGCCAGTCTCTGTAACAAATTAAACTAATGGAGTGAAATTTTCTCATAGCATATCTATGGTATTGCTCAAGCATGTAAGGGAATGGAGTAGCTAACTGGGATAGCAGCAGACAACTGACAGCTCTGTGTGACAGCAAGATGTGTATCCCCAGTACTGCCCTACCCACACCATGCAGTACCACCCTAGTCGACAAATACCACTGCAGTATATGTGATGAGCCAAATAACGGGGGGGGTCATAGGAAACATGCGTGGATGTCAGAGTGGGGGGTCCCATACACACCACCAACCCCACACAGCAGATCACCTATAGGCAACCATACAGAAATGCCTGGCAAAGGCCTCCACATGGCAACATCCATGAAATTCCTACCTAAAGGCTTACACAGTGATATCACAGGAGGTCTGGCAGTGGCAGTATGGCTCTGAAAGGCAAGAAGTCTGAAACTACAAATGTCTATGTCAGAACAATCTGACCTGTGGTTGATATTGTTATGTTTGTAGTCTGAAAGATAGGGCACACCACTATGCTACATGGGACCACAACGTTAAACAAATATCAGCACAGCCTGTGCAGATGTTTATCGTGTACAGTCATGTCACCCCCCCATAGTCCCATAGAAATGAAGTAACATGTTCCTAGATTTAAGCAGCATCCAGCTGTCACCCAGAGTGATGGCAGAATAGTAACAGAAATCAATTGTCAGTAACACCCACAGTCAACTTACTGGTGCCATCCCAGGGGTGTTTCTTGCCAGCAACCTGGGAACATATGATCATCAGAATGCACTGCCCTGCTGTAGATGGCCTGCATCTGTCACACCTGGCCTACACACCTCTGGCAAATGCCTATACCTCACCCACAGTACCCTTTAGGGAGTGTCATGGGTCCATAACACCAACATAACACAGTCCACAAAATGCAAAGGAGGACCATGCTGACAACTGCTAGGAGCAAACCTGCCAGCCTCAGGGAGCTTGAAATCAGGAGAAAGCCATGAATAATAGGGTGATGAAGGTCTAAAGAGAAGAACATCTGTGAAATACTGCTTTAATAGTGTTATAAGGTTTACGGAATGATTTGTAGTAGCATGGAATGTCTGATGGGTACGAAGTCTGAAACTGCAATATCAGCTGTCAGTAATATCTGACTTCAACCTTGAGTGACTTGCAAAACACTTTTGCTGGAAGACCACACTTGTTTGGGTAAACAACAAGATATATGAGTCATGGATGTGGACATTCTGTGATACTCTGTACAGTCGACAGGCAGGGCTAGGAGTTTAAACATGGGAATGCACTCACTGCAGGCAGGCCCAACCCTGGAAGATGGTGACATGTCTACACCCACAGAACCTGGGAGTAACACACCCCTCCCTGATCACTCATCCTATGCAACACCCTGACCCCAACATGTGGCCATCCAAGCAAAATGAGGTGAGCCATACATATATGTGTGACAAACACAGACCTCCAGGCTGGTCAAACAGTCTGACACACACAAGACCCTCCAAGTGCAGTCAACCATTGAGGAGAGCCCAATGCAAAGTACCAGTAGCTATAGGCAAACATATCTTCCCAGGGCATACCCCCCCCCCATATCCTATCCCCTACAAATCTATCTGGAGTCTGTCTGTCACCTTGTTCCTGTCTGACTTATATTACTCAACTGTGGACTGGAAATCAGACCAGGCCAGAACATAAATGCACATTGATTCCACCATTGTAATATATCACCAAGGTGTTGGACCATTTCCACAGCACCAACAGTCAATTGCTTGTAGGCACACCCCTCAACAGGCTGGATTGTGCAAGAATGCATAGCATTTGGTCCATAAACATTGTGCGTGCATCATCCACCCTGTATTCCTCTGGTAAATCACTGTGATGATCTGAGGAGGTATGTCACCAAGTACTGAAACAATACATGATAGTGTCAAATGGCATATATGACAGACGTCTGTTAAAACAAGCCCTGTAACCCTAGCAAACCATACATTACTGAGAGAAATTGTCACAATCATTGTATGGCCCATTGTTCCCACAACTGGGCAGGCTATCTCCAGATATCCTGCACCAACAAGTTGAGAGGTATGGCTGAGGCACAAAACAAACTGGACTGGAGTACAACAATCCCTGGAATGGAGTCCCACATGTACTATAGAAGGACACACTGGGCATGCTCATACACTTAGAGAAATGTCAGTAGGATCTAGGAATGAACAGACCTTCCTCTCCCAGTGCACTTTCCATTGCCCCACCTTAGCAGTCCTGAAGATGTCTGTCACCATAGAAGTCATTTTTACTAAACCCAGCCCCATAAACTCTGTGGCACGTGCAATAACTGCATAACACGATAGTAAAAATAGCTAGTTAGGTAGGAGTTCTAATCTTAGTCCTGGCAAATGTAAAATTGTGTGTGTGTGTGTGTGTGTGTGTGTGTGTGTGTGTGTGTGTGTGTGTGTGTGTGTGTGTGTGCGTGTGCGTGTGTGTGTGTGTGTATGATTACAAATAAAGGCTTTTGAGTCCATTCCAACCCAGTACACTTCCCCTTTCCCTACTTTAACAGTCCTGCAGAAATCAGTCATCTTAGAAGTGTCGTCCATCAATTCCCAGCCCCATAAGCTATGTGGTGCATGCTCTAACTGCATAACATAATAATACAAATGACTAGTTAGGTAGGAGTTCTAATCTTAGTCCTGGCAAATGTTGAAGTGTGTGTGACAGCTGTGTGCAAGACTGAGGGAGTTGTGATTTTGTTTTTTTATAGGTGAAACAGTTTTATGCCATTCCACCCACAACACTTCACAGTGCCTCACCTTATCAGTCCAGATTATGTCAGTCCCTTATCAGCAACCTTGGCCAGGTGTCAGCTCTGTAGGCTCAGTAGTGCATGTGATAAATGCTTAGCACTATAATACAAATGTCTAGTTTGGCAGGGGTTCTACTCTTGTATCTGGCAAATATGCGTGTGGATATGTATGTTTGTAAGTAGAAGTATTTTGATATATTTCCCACCCACTGCTCTGCTATATAAATTCTGCTGGTGTCATTCCCCATATCAGCACTTTTGGCCAGCTTTCAGCCTAGTAAGCTCTGTAGTGCATGTGGTAACTGCGTAACACTATGCTACAAATCACTAGCTAGGTAGAGGTTCTACTGTCATATCTGGCAAGTATGTGTGTCTGTTTATGTGATAAATTATAAGTTTAACACCCACTGCACTACTTTATAAGTCCTGCTTATGTCATTCCCTTTATAGGTTCACAAGTGTGTAGTAGGTAATAGCCCAGGAGCCTTAACAAGCCTAGCACATAGAAGAGCCCTGCCATTGTGCCACCCAATGTTACATTCCAGTGCCGGTATCAAGTATAGCCACTGCAATAATCCTTGGGTTGAACTGTCTATTACCTATCCACTCATCAAGATTTCTGTGGGACATGGTCAGCTAGGTGCTCTGCATGACATGTATGGAAGTGTATTTCAGGGCATGTGCATTCTCTTGGTGAGGGACCTGTCCCACCAGCATGTTGTGGTGACTGTGGTACTGAATTAGAGGTCTCTACAGTATGTGCTGTGGATGGATTTATATGTAGCATTTCTAAACCAGCTGGGTCAGACATGGCTTTGTAAGTCAAGCACAGAGAGCTGCTAATTAGGTGATATGACACAGAGAATAGCTTGGGTCTTCTAAGTCTGTCTGTGTAGGATATGTGTTTAATGCCTAGGAACCCCTTTGTGAGGTGCTTCTGTGGCTTCTCCAGCTGTACTAGGTGTCTAGTGAGGTACATGGCAAATGAGCCATAATCCTTGGGGAGTGGTCTAATGAGCGAATAGTAGACAGAGATCATTACTTCTGTCTTCCTGAATGCAAAACCCTTGGTAATGTAATGTGCCATATAGAAGGACTTCCAGACCACAGTGGCAATGTGGTGCTTGAAGGAGGAGTTGCTGTCAACCTGTGTTCCCAGATCTCTTATAATGCCTTCAGTATTCATTGGGCTCCCATTGATGTGGAACTTACTGGGACCTGAGAGTTTAACCAAAGGGGATGATGATGCATTTTGTGGTGTTAAGCTTCTGGCCATTGTTTCCACACCACTCATTGGTCTCACTGAGGCCTTTCTGTAGGATGTCTGCATCACTTGTGGAGTTCATGATAGCTCCCAGATTGCAGTCCTCTGTGAACTTGGTCAGCCAGAGTTCCTCTGTATTGGGCTGGACTCCTGAGAGGTTAATGCTGTACAGGACACTATCCAGTACTGATCCCTCTGGGACTCCACTTGTGACTGCTTGCCAGTCTGACTTGGTGTTTGCCACTGTCACACTGTGTGTTCTGTGAACCAATTTGCAAACCACCCACTGATATAGGGGTTGATGCCTAGTTTGTTGTGCTTACCAATAATCCCTGACTGATGAATGGTATCAGAAGCCTTGGCCAGATTGAGGTAGGCTGTATGCAGTGTATTACTGTCATACACAGCCCTGATGACTCACTGAAAGATGTCAACCAGGTTGAGCAGGCATGATCTGCCATTCTCAAAGCCAAACTGTGTGGGGTCCAGAGTTAGGAGATCACACATAACTTGGTCAATCAGGTCCCTGATGATGCACCCATACCCGTGCATAGTAGACTTGTCAGGCTAAGGGCCCAATAATCCCCAGGGTCTGTAGATACTACCCCTTCATGGAGATGGATGACTGTAACAGTGTATCATTTTGGAAGGACAAAGCCTGAGGTAAGGCTGTGACTGTCCAGAGCACACAGATGTGGTGCCAGGTCTCTTTGTATGTCATGTAGAATACAGCCACGGATATGTTGGGGTCCCATGAAAGCTGTATCCTTGCCTGTGGAGCATACAGGTCTAACCTGGCCTGCAGTAATGCTGGTTGCCTGGCATTCATCTGCCATTGTGATCATCCCCTTGGGGGAGAGAGGGGTAAAGCTGGCACTAAATGTGTTGGCAAGACTGTGGCCAATATCTGTTGTGTCAGGATAGGAATCAGCATTGTACAGTAACTTACAGCACTTGTGGTTATTGCTGTAGAGGTTGTTGATATAACTATCAAAGGCTTTTGTGACTGTCGTCAGTGTCTGCTGCAAATCTGCCTTCATAGCTGCCTGTAGCTGATTCCATGACAGATCCAAAGTTGTGTTTGAGACTAATAAGGGGGTTTACCAGTCTTGGGACACCATCACTTTCTGCAACAGTGTTCTCCTTCTGTTGTACACATTCATAATAGCAGGGGACCATGACAATGATTTCCAGTGTTTGGAGGACAGTGTCTGTGTTCTGTTGGCTCTTGATGGTACCATGCATCCATGTATATGTTTGTGCAGTGCATATGTTTAGGATGCGACAGTCATGCAGCTATTTCCCACTGGCATGGGTGCAGTGAAGTCATCCACCCCTGTTTTTATGACTGCAATGTACTGGAGAGGTTTTGCAAGGTGGTTACCTTTGGGGGGGGGGGTGTTGAGCTTCATGTTGATTGCACTATGTTTGGATCTGACCAGGTAGGGACTGACAACTGTGGTTGAGCAACAGTCCCATATGTAAGTAATCAACACAGGTCAAGGCTGTTGCATCTTCTCCTGTGGGTCAGTATGAGCTAGGCCAGGTTGTTGGAACTGATGAATTCCATGAAGCATCGGGCCAGTGTACTGGTGCTTGACTACTTTCTCCAGCTGATGGAGGGGTAGATGAAGTCTCCTACTATGCCAGTGTTGGATTGGACCTTCACAGATGCCAGGGTGTTGAGGAATGTGCATTGACAGTCTAGGGACATTGCAGGGGACCGATAGGCTATGGTGTGGATTGCAGTATTCCCCAAAGTCAGTTTTACCGGAGGTACCTCTTATGCATTATGCTGGGATACTAGTCTGGAGGTGTGTGTATATCCATTATGGATATGGAGACAACACCACCTGTGGAAGTGTGATCCATGTTTTGGCACTGACAGCTGTGGAATGCGTCATAGCCTGTTAGTGCAGGGCTGCTGTCTGCTGCTGTGAACCACCTCTCTGTTACAGCACAAATGTCAATGTCCTCTACTCTGAGAAGTGCTTTGAGTGACTACATCTTGACAGTTAGATGTCTACTGTTGAGCAGAATGACCCTCAGATTACATGTATGTCTAGCTGTTATGGTGGTAATTTGATGTGGAACACTGCCTAATAAGGCACTATAGGGGGTGGCAATACACTTACCCTGTACCTGGAAACCCAGGGATGACAGATTTAGGACATCTCGGGAAGGCATTGAGGTCTCTCAATCATGTTATCCCAAGCAGAGAGATACTGGATCCCTTGAGAAAGACGCAGAACATGTAAGCCAATGTTGCAGTTAATTATCTGTTGATTGTACTCCAGCATCATTCTGGGTGATGGCAGTATACTGCTCGGGGCTACTGTCACACCTGCCTGGACCACATAATATGAGTGTTCAACCATGTCTCTTGTCATGTAGCCCAGGAAGGTGTGCCTCATGTCATTCACACCCACATGGATGATGACAGTGTGATACTTGTAGCTGTAGTGGAGTGGCCTGACTAGGTGTGTCATGTGCTGGATGCTGGCACGTGACAGACTGTTGGCTGTTACCTCCTCTATAATCAACTGAGTGAGTGGGACAGCTGTGTGCCACAGTACTGAGTCACCCATGATCACTGTACTGTGCAAGTTGGTCAGCCTTAGGAGCTTAGGTTGAGGGGCACACTATGTAGGTGACATATGTGTCCTTTGGCATGTGCTATGTCATGGTGTCTGAGTGGGTGTCTCTTTTGCTGGCCTGTGCTGTTTGTATAAATATTCATTGAGTGCCTCTGTGAAGGTGGGTGCCTTTTCAATGTATGTCAGAGTTGTCATAGTGGGTGTTGTAGTGAGCTATGTGGTCCACATGATGTAGTGCAGGTGTTGATCTCATCCTCTTGACCAGCTAGTCCAGTCTTTGCTGGAGAGTAAATAGTTCCACATTTTATGATATAGGGATAACTCTCACTGGTCTGAGTGTTTGGAGTTTAGAGGAGAGGTTTTTCTATGTACATGAGGCAGTTGCAACAGTGCCTCAGAATGGACAAGTGCACCAAGTAATGGGTGAAAGCACAGAAAACCGCTCTTCAATCATCCCAGGAGGGGTGGTCATAAGTAGTAAGTACTGGGGCTAATTCCATGATGCATGAGCACTGCTGATGGCTCCCGGGTGTGATACACTTATTGATGCAATAACCTGTTGAAGTGCAAAGCTATAATGCTATTTGAAGTGCAAGACAGAAAGAACTAGCAAGATGTGCTGGTGAAACTGAAGGCAGACTTCCTGCCACCTGTAATACTTTACCTCAGCTGTGCAGTTATCAGCACCTTTGGCCAGGTGTAAGTCCAGTAAGCTCTGTAGTGTTTCCAGTTACTGCTTAACACTATAGTGCAAATAACTGGATAGGCAGGGGTTCTAATCTCAATGCTGGCAAATGTGAGAATGATGTACTGCGTGAGTTATGCCATGTTGACTTGTGTACCACCCTTTACACTTCCCCTCACTCCAATTTAGTAGTCCTGTTGATGTTATTCACCTTAGAAGTACCTTTGGAGTAGGTTAAATTGTATACCCTCTGTGGTGCATATAACTGTGTAACACTATAATAGAAATAACTAGATAGACAGGAGTTCTGATCCCAATACTGGCAAGTGTGTATGCGTATCAGATACTGTGTGGCTTATACCATTTTGATTAGTGTACCACCCATTACACTTCCCCCACCCTACTTTACTACTGCTGTTGTTGTCACTCACCTTAGAAGTACCTTTGGACAAGGTGAAATTGTGTAAGCTGTGTGGCGCGTCTGCTAACTGAGTAATGCCATAATACAAATAACTAGATAAACAGGAGTTCTACTTTCAATACTGGCAACAGTTTGTATGTGTGTGTTTGTGTGAGAATTGAGTTGTGTACCACCATACTCATCCTAATTTAGTAGTGCTGTTGATGTCATTCACCTTACAAGTACCTTTGGACAAGGTGAAATTGTGTAAGCTCTATGGTGCATCTGATAACTGCATAACACTATAATAAACATAAATAGATAGGTAGGAGTTCTAATCTAAATACTGGTGTGTGTGTGTGTGTGTGTGTGTGTGTGTGTGTGTGTGTGTGTGTGTGTGTGTGTATCATGTCTTGTGTGGTTGATACCATTTTGATATGTGTACCATACATGGCAAGTGACCACCTCCTGATGCCATTATTTTATATAGTGTGGTAATGGCATCTGCCTCACATGTAGCATGTGAAACCATTGTACCAGTCTTCTGTACAGATGTGTCTGGAACATCCAGATGTTTGGAACCTATTAGTGTTCCGTCTGCCTTAACAATGTCCATGTATGTGATATAGTTGCCAAATAGGCCACAGTAAGTGTACTGACAAATATGGCAGCATCTGTTATCATACCTGACTGAAACATACTGAATACATACTGAAACATACTGATACAATGTCTGCTACCCTCACACTTATCCAGGCTTGTAGGTGCAATACATTAGTCTAGATGCTTGGTTTTACAAGTGAACTGTTCATGTCATGGGTCACATTAAAGGTTGGGAGAGGTGTGGACTGAGATATTGTGGTCAAAATCAGTATATATCAGAAACAAATGGCATCTTAACAGGTGTGTGTATGCAGTTTATATCCACTGTATAGCAGTAATGTTTCACACATGTCCCTACCTTAGTGAGTTTGTCCAACACATTTTGCTGGTGTCTGTCCAGATGTCTTGCACTGGCAGGTTGTGAGGTATGCTACAGGAATGTTACATTCTCTTCAGATAGGCTCCTGTGGTGACCACTGTGATGCAATGCAATTAACCCCACCACAAGTGAACATGCACATAAAGCAATATGGCTATTAGTTATAGCTGTGTGCATGGTAACTTGTATGCCCTCCACATACCTGAGATATTAACAAAGCACAACTGAACAATTCCATACTCACCAGCTTCAGGCTGCTGTCCCATAAGACCAGAGTGATCTATGTAGTTGTGGGAGAGAGGTATTGTCAGCAGATTCCCATGTGCCCTTGGAAAAGGATGGATACATCATGCAGCACGTCTGCACATTTACAGTACAACACCCAATACTACACAATTTGTTGTCCATCATCATAGATTTGCACTTCTTTGCATTAGAAATCCCCATCCACAACTGCAATCATACCCAGCACATGCATGTAAATACTGTACAGATACAAGTATGTCTCATACAGTAGTCTACTGATCCCCACTGGGACCTTACCTGCACGCTCCTTGTCCATTGTGTGGGTGCCACCCACCTCCAGCAAGTGGGGCTTTGTACCCTGGTGTTGTATTGTGAAGGGTGGCCCAAGCTTGGCAAGGATCTCCTCATTTGGTGTCAGTGGATGCTGCATGGCTGGTCATCTACCTGTGGTTGTGGGGTCCCTGGTTATGGCAGCAGCCCTTTGCCAGGCATGGCATATGAGGTTGGTGGCATGATGCAACACCTGCTCATATGTACGTGTGTGCAAGCCCACCTAATTTACCTTGTGGACATGGTCATCCCACAGGGTGGTCCTCTCCTGCAGATGTTGATGGCTTTGGCCCAACAGTACTGTGTGGTTCTGTATTATGGCATCCATTATCAGGGTGCATTTCACTGGTGAAAAGGTCTTCCGCTGGTGATGTGACATTGCACCTGGTAGACGCTAACAGGGAGACACATCTCAGGATCCAATATATTTGGCAACAGTATGTCCAGTACCTGCACATGTACCTTGAATAGCAGTAGCCAACACTCACAACCATTCCAGTAGCCAACATCCACAACCACACCATACCCTTGTAATCTATCAACACAGTATCAGCTTGCATTGCACTCCTAGTCCTGATGAGTCATATTGCCCACAGTGAGGGCAAGTTATTTGCATAATCCATCATTCCTCATTCGGGTCTGTGTAAATGGATGACATTAGTCATCTTCCTTGTGGATGGTGTGTGGATGGTGCTGCATCTTGGTGTGACTACAGTGTGTAATGCAGCTGGGAGGACATGCCTGAGTTCATGTAGGATGCAGACAGACATGATATGACATCCGATGGATACTTACATTTGTTGCCTTTCAGCAGGCAATATGTACCTGCTCACTGGTGATTAGGAGAGGGGTGTGGGTGCAGTACATATCCACCTATAGTGATGCTGAGCTGGGGGAGGGGTGTTTGCCCTAACCCTATTTGCATCAGGTTGCCTGTAGCTATGTTGTATGTATATGTGATCTGATTGGCCACCATTACAGGTTAGGTTGGTATGTTGCCTCCGAGATTGCAGACATATGGGAAGATGGCCTTGTGATTGTCCCTGGTGGATGTCGCCAATTTGTAATCATAGTTGGTCTTACAATAATCCACCTGTGACCTTATATGCTTGTTCAGATGATGGCTGACTTGATGCCAGGTTGGTTACTGCCTGTACTATGCCCTGTACAGCCACTATAGGGACCAAGTCTGTGGTTTGTGTAATGCTGCTGTCCAGCAAAGGGGATTACTTATATTGGTGGAGGCAGGTATGACAAGTAAGGTATTGCTGAGTCCATACAACCATGTATGTGTTCAATCTGTTGTTTGTAGTGGGCATGACCACAAAGCCATAACGCAGTTGGACACCTCTCCAATTTAGTAATGATAATCATGCTTACTGTACTAACCATGGCTGTGTCAGGGCAATGAAATAACTAGTAGCTGTAGACATGTCACTGTTTTGGGTGCACAGTAACTAAGATTACACATGTGTACAACATGTACAGCTGTTTTAACTGACATTTTACATCCCATGTCTGTTTTCATGAGGTGGACACATACACCTACTCATACTGACATGTGCATAGCTAATACCTCAAATACATGTCTGGTCTATGTCAGTATGGCACACTAAATTCACACTCCTGCTGTGCAGTCATCCCTCTCAACCTGTTAAGGCAGGACATCTGTAGGATGTCATGCATACATGGGTGCAATGGGGCAAAATCAGTGATAGTGTCTCAATATTGCTGTAACATACTTGAGTCATTCAATAGCACAGTAGTCTTTGCACTGACAGGCATCCTCTGGAGGATGTTCAACAGTCATATGGCAGGAAGAGAGGGGAAAGCTAGGAGGGTGGTATTGTGAGTAAGAATTGTTAATGTTGGCAGTATGAGTGGTATAGGGACCAGGCTAACTGATATGATGGCCAGGGGATGGTTGATATATTGTGTGTGTTCAAGAGACCACATAGAAGGGGATTATAGCTGGTTGTATGGTAGACAGGTCACAATTGTGCTATCAAGGTGTGGATGTGGAAGGGGGTAGGGTTTCTGCTGAAGGAACAGTATGCCAAGAGTGTTGGAAGATGACATAAGTGTCTGATAGAGTGATGTTTCTGAAGCTGTAAGCTGATGGTGTAAAGATGACTGTTGTTAGTGTATATGCTATGCAAGTTGGTTGTGCAATGGATGAGAAAGAGACATGATGTCAGTCGGATGACATGGTGATGATTGTACCCAAGGGTGACAGACTGGCCATTGCAGCATATGTCAATGGGCATGTTGATGAAGGGAACAGAGGGAATAGGGAATTGTTGGGTTTGTATGGTGTTAAAAGGAGTGGAGACAGTGAGATGGTAGTGGATTTTGCAAAAAGGATGGACATGGCTGTGGTGAATATGCACTATAACATGAGGGAGGAGCATAGGGTGACATACAAGAGTGGAGTAAGATGAACACAGGTGGAATATAGCCAATGTAGGAGGGCCAGTTTGAAGAAGATTGGAGACAGTAAAGTGGTGACAGGGGAAAGTGTATTTAGGCAGCAGAAAATGTTGGTATGTAAGATGATGTTGGTGATCGAGATGAGGAGGAGTTTGGGGGCAGCACCAAGGATCAAATGGTGTGAATTGGGAAAGTGTGCTTGTGAGGTGGAGTTCAGAGAAGAGTTGAGACAGGCACTGGGTGGCAGTGACAATCTAACAAATATCTGGTTAAGTACAGCAGAGCTGGTAAGGGAGACAGCTTGGGGTGACATGTAGATAGAAGAAGCAGTACAAGGACACCTGTTGGTGGACTGAGGAAATACCAGACAATATACAGAGACAGAGTTTGGGGAAGAAGGTGTGGGATTGCCATAGAGATGAGTAAAGTAGGCAGGAGTATGAGGAGATGATGTGCATGGCAAAGAGAGAGGTGGCAAAGGCTGAGGATGGGCATATGAAGAGTTCAATGACAGGTTGGACACTAAGGAGGGATGAAAGGAATTGTACCGATTGGCTGGACAGATGCACTGAGCTAGGAAATATGTGCAGCAGATAAGGGTGATAAAGGATGATGAGGTATATGTACTCACAAGTGAGGAGAGTGTGTTAAACACATGGACAGTGTACTTTGCGAGGCTGATGAATGACAAGAATGAGACAGAGAAGGTTGGACGATGTGGGTATGGTGAATCAGGAAGTGCAGTGGCTTAACAAGGAGGATGTAATGATAGCTATGAAGAGGATGAATACTGGCAAGCTTGTTGGTCCATATTACACACCTGTGGAAGCATGGGGTTGTTTAGGGAAATGGCAGTGGTGTGTTAGCCAGACGGTTTACTGATCTCTTGGGAAGTGTGAGGCTGCATGAGGAGTGGAGAGAAAGTGCTTGGGTATGGTGTTAAGAATGAAGTTGATAGGCAGAGCGGCGATAACTAAAGAGGGATAACATTGGCCAGTCACAGCATGAAGTTATGGGTAAGATTAGTGGAAACTAGGTTACACAGGGAGGTGAGGAGTACTGGTCAGCAGTATGGTGTCGTGCATGGAAAGGGCACTACCAATGTGATGTTTGCTCTGAGACTGTTACTGGTGGAATGCAGAGAAGGTCAGGAGTTGCTCTGTGTCTCTCTGGATGTACAGAAAGCATATGACAGGGTGCCTAGACAGGTGTTTTGGTATTGTATGATGAAGTCATGAGTGGAAGAGATATATGTAAGAGTGGTACAGGATATGTACAAGGGTGGTGTGACAGCACTGAGGTCTGCATTAGGATTGACAGATGTGTTTAAGGTGGAGGTGGGATGACAGCATGGATCAACTGTGAACCCTTTCTGATTTGCAATGGTGATAGACAAGTTGACAGACAAGATCATAAGGGAGTCCCCATTGACTGTTGTTTGCAGATGGCATTGTGATCTGTATTGAGAGTAGGGAACAGCTTTTAGAGACCCTGGGGAGGTGAACATATGCTCTAGGGAGGAGAGGAATTTAGGTCAACAGCACTAGGACAGAATATCTGTGTCTGAATGAGAGGGAGGATAGCGGAATGTTGAGGATGCATGGAGTGCAGTTGGAAAAGGTGGATGTGTTCAAATGATTGGGGATTGGGATCAACATTTCAGAATAATGAGGACTGTGGAGGATAGGCATAGAAGAGAGTACAGGCAGGATGGAGAGGGTGGAGAAGAATGTCAGGAGTGATATGTGACAGACGAGTACCAGTAAAGGTGCTATGTAAGTTCTACAAGAGGGTAGTGAGACCACCTATGTTATATGGGTTGGAGACAGTGGCATCGACAAAAAGGCAGGGGTCAGAGCTGCACATATCAGAGTTACAGATGTTATGTTTTGCACTGGGTGTGACATGGGTGCACAGGTTTAGCAATGTGTATATGACAGGCTCAGGCCATGTTGGATGGATATGAAACAGTGTTGGAGAGGCAGCATTACATCAGTTTGGGCATGTGCTGAGGAGGGGTGCTGAATGTATTATAAAAAGGATGGCAAGGATGTAGCTGCCAGGTAAGAGGAAGAGAGGAAGGCCACAGATAAGGTTTCTGGATGTGGTGAGAGAGGACATGCAGGTGGTTGGTGTGAGAGAGCAAAATTCATAGGACAGGCAGAAATGGCAACAGAGATCCACTGTGGCAATCCCGAATGGGAAAAGCCACTGGACAATTAAGGGGGATGTTGTAATGTCAGTCTTCACAGATTTGGCAAGGATTTGACTGACATGACACAACTCTGTGGGGTGAATGACTACAAATATGAGGCACACGTATGGTCAGAGTGCAGAACACTGGACAGTTGAATTGTATGAGCTCAGTATATAACATGCAGTTCAACACACACATCTGCAGCAGTACTTTACTCTTCACACTTTATAAGCACTTACACGAGTGCATGGATCGTGCTATCCCTAACAGAATCAAGATGCTATCCTACAAAAAAAGGAAGCCAATCTGGTGGTCTTCTGCCATAAACAAACTCTACAACAGAAGAAAGAAACTGTTGCAAAAAAGAGTAAAATCCCACGATTGGAGGAACTCCCTGGTCAGCCTCAGTAAGAAGCTGAGATCCCTCATAAAATCCTGTAAAGCTAGTTATGAAAACAAAATTGCCACTGATTCTAAAGACAACCATAAAGCATTCTATAGCTATGTCAAAAATCTCAATGGCAAAACTCAGATCTGCTCTGAGTTAGAGCACAATGACACTAAATATACAGAACCAACTGATATTGCCAACATCCTGGCAGATAGGTTCAGTGCTAACTTTACCCCCCCTCTCATCCCCTAAAGGGCCCATCCTTATACCGGAAGAATGCAAAGTTCCTGTAATCATGGCTGCACAGGTAAAAACCTCACTCTCCAAAGCCAAGAACACAGCATCCATGGGACCTGACAACATCCCAGGCTGCCTTCTACATGAACTACAGAATGAACCGGCACCCCACCTAAGTACCATGTTCAATCATAGCCTCACCTCAGGCTTTGTGCCCATTGAACGGCGCACTGCGACAGTTATCCCACTCCACAAAGGGGGGCCACAACAGACCCCGGGAACTACCGCCCCATTAGCCTGATGAGCCTTGTCTGCAAGGCCATGGAACGTATCATCATGGAACTCATAAACAAAGACATTGGAGATCTCCAAACTCTGGACCCCACACAGTTTGGGTTTGTAAAAGGCAGATTATGTCTCCTAAACCTGATAGACTTCTTTGAAGTAGTCACCAGAGCCATAGATGAGGGTAAGGTGGTTCACACAGCCTATCTAGATCTCGCCAAGGCATTCAACACCATCCCCCACTCTGGAATTATAGATAAACTCACTAAACTAGGTATAACTCCCTATGTCACAACCAATGCTTACGTCTGCTTAAACCCACCCTAATTTTAAATAAAGAAAAGAAAAAAGTGAGGCAGGAAAGTGGTGAAATGGGGGCAAGCAGGGGATAAAACAAGATGAGAGGTAGCTAAGGATGTGCAGGATGGATGTAGGAAAGGACCATAGCTCTGTATTTCTTCACAGCAACAGCTGATATGACTGTGGACAATTTGGAATTTGTAGCCTCACACCCCACAGGGAGGGGTGTGGGTGACATAAAATGAAGATAATTAGTGGAGTAGTTTGAGTAATGGGACTTTGTCTCTGGGATGAAATGCAGAGCTATGTATGGGATGTAATTTTTTGGGGGGACAGATGCCCTTTTTTTATGGTGAGAGTGGGATGTTGGGGAAGGAGTGTAGGTAAGTGTGAGTAGGAACATTTGGTAGGAGAGGTTGAATTTGTAGTTTCATAGTTTCATAGTTTAGTACTAGGCTATCTGCCCTGAGGCATTTGCAAGCCTAGCCCTAGAGATGTGGCTTTCGCCACCCCATGTAGTGGTACTAAGGTGTATAGAATAAATTTAGAATACTGTGCCTTTGTCTAGTAGTGACACATTGAAGACCCCCTTACTTATTAAAATTAGTTTACTGTGCCTCTATTAAGTAGCGATACAGGGGTGACCCCCGAGGTAAACCTACAATCTCCCATCTACTCGTCAAGATTTCTCTTGAAGAGAGTCAGTGAGGGGCTCTGCCTAACATGGACTGGGATTTTGTTCCAGAGTATGGGAAGCCTCTGAGTTATGAATCTGTCCCTCCAGCATGTTCTATTCATGTTTGCACTGAGGTTTAAATCTTTGGCTCTCGTAGTTCTTATGGATTTTGATTTTTTAAGGTGGAGCATGTCCATTAATTCCTGGTTGGACATGGCCTTGTATGTCAGGCACAGATCACCTCTGAGCAGGTGGTATGCTACTGAATAGAGCTGGAGTTTCTTTAGCCTGGCAGCATATGACATATGTTGGAAACCCTTGATCCTATTGGTGAGGTACTTCTGGGGTCTCTCCAGCTGTTGTAAGTGCCGGGTGAGGTACATACCAAATGGGGCATTTTACTCAATCATGGGCCTGATAAGGGAGGAGAACAGGGGCATGATGACCTCCTTTGATCTGGATGTGAACCCCTTCATGATAAGGTGGGCAAGGTAGAAAGTCTTTCTAACTACTTTGGCAACGTGGGTGTCAAATGAGAGGTCACTATCAACTTGGGTCCCCAGGTCTCTGATTACTTTTTCGGTACTCAGTGGGTTACTGTCTATGTGATAATTTGTGGGTATTTTGTTTTTCCCAAAGGGGATGACTATACATTTCTTGGCATTCAGTTTAAGGCCGTGATTCCGGCACCAGTTGTCCGTTTTGGTGAGGCCTTTCTGTAGGATGTATGTGTCAGCTGGTGTATCGACTATGGCGCCTAGTTTGCAGTCATCTGCGAACTTTGTCAGCCACAACCCTCCCATGTTTGCTTTCACATCTGAGAAGTAAATGCCGAACAAGAGGGGTCCCAGGACAGAGCCCTGTGGGACACCACTTGTGACTGGCTTTGAGTCTGACATGGCTCCTGCAATCTTGACTTTATGGGTTCTGTTCTTTAGCCAGTTTGCAACCCATCTTGTGACATATGGATTTACTTTTAAGCTGTTTAGCTTTTCTATGATCCCCGAGTGGGGTATTGTGTCAAAGGCTTTAGCCAAGTCCAGGTAGGCTGTATGGATTGCCTTGCCCTCATCGATGGCTCTAGTGACTGTTTCGAAAAAGTCAACCAGGTTCAAAAGGCAGGATCTGCCTTTTACAAAGCCGAACTGGGTGGGATCAAGTGTCTGTAGGTCCCCAATGTCATTGTTTATGAGTTCCATAATAATTCTTTCCATAGCTTTGCAAACCAGGCTGGTCAAGCTTATGGGGTGGTAGTTCCCAGGGTCTGTAGTGGAGCCTCCCTTGTGGAGTGGTACCACTGTTGCTGTACGCCAGTGTTCAGGTACATATCCTGTAGTAAGGCTAAAGTTAAATAACATTTTTATATGCGGGTTTAGCTCCTCTTGGAGTTCACGTATCACGCAGCCGGGGATACCATCAGGTCCCATAGATGCTGTGTTTTTTGCTTTGTTGAGGGCGGTTCTCACCTAGACATCAGAGATGACAGGGAGGTTACATTCAGCTGGGATGAGTATTTCTTCTTTTGGAGGTGAGGAGGGAGGAGAAATTTGCACTGAACCTGTCTGCCAGAATGTTGGCAATATCTGTGGGTTCGGTAAATTTTTTGTCGTTGTGTACTAACTCTGAGCATATCTGAGTGTTTCCACCCAGGTTTCTAACATAACTGAAGAATGCCTTGTGGTTATCTTTAGTGTCCTTGGCGATTTTTCTCTCAAAGTTGGCCTTGGATATTTTTATGAGAGAACGTAGCTTTCTACTAGTGCTGATCAGAGATGCCTTCCCTTTATGGGATTTTTCTCTGTCTTGCAGTTGCTTCCATCTTTTGTTATACAATTTGTTTATGGCTGGGGTCCACCAGACAGGACGCTTTCCTTTGGTGGAGAGGGTCTTGGTTTTATTTGGGATTGCACGATCCATGCATTCTTGGAGATGTCCGTAGAAAGCATTTGTGTAGGATTCAGCATTGTGGGATGTGGCTTCCATTGGCCCTGAGGGCTTAAATGATACCATCTCAGTCTTGAGAAGTGTAAAGTTGGCTTTTGAGAAGTTTCTCACTGTAGTCTTTTGTGCTGGGGATGGAGGTGGTAAATGTATATCCAGGGTGATTAGTTTGTGGTCAGATCTCACCAGTGAGGGCAATACTTCCAGTGTGGAGAATTTTGTCCCCATGTTTGTGATGATCAGGTCTAGTATATTATCCCCCCTTGTGGGAGAGGTGACTAGCTGTTCCATTGCATTTGAGTTTATGAATTCCAGGAACCTTTGGGCTAGGGTGTTAGGGCTAGAATAGTGCACCCAGTCTATGTTAGGGTAGTTGAAGTCTCTCAATATGATGGTATTTGGTGAGACATTCATATCTTCCAATGTCTTCAGGAAGGCTGAGTGGGGTTCTTGAGATTGGGAGGGTGGTCTGTAACATGCAACCAGTTGTATAGCAGTTTTGCCTATGGTTAGCTGCACCTGGATGGTCTCCGATGCTTCATGAGTTGCCACTAACCTAGAGGTGTGGGTATCCTTGATGAATATGGACACTCCCCCTCCCTTTGTGGTTCGGCCCGGGTTTTGGGGCCGAAAAGCATGATACGAGGTAAAGCCTGGTAGCGCTGGGGTGCTCTCAGGAGCCTTGAACCAGGTCTCGGTTACAGCGCAGACATCGATGTTCTCCATACTGAGGAGTGCTTTGAGAGCCTGCATCTTGAGATTTAGACTTCTGGCATTGAGCAGCATTACCCTTAATTTTTTTCCCGTTTTGTTTTCTAAGGAGGTGGGTTCGTCTTTTGAGCCTTGCCTAAAAAAGGCACTATGGGGGTGGCAAGAGCCTTAGCCAATATCTGGAAGCCCAATGGTGACAGGTGCAAGCCGTCCCTTGCGAAGCAGCGTGGCTTGTCCAGCATGTCATCCCAAGCAGACAGACATTGGATCCCCCTAGAATGACACCAGTAATTGAGCCAATTATTAAAGCTGATTATCTTGTCTTTGTATTGTGGCATCATTCTTGGTGAGGGCAGGATGCTGCTCAGGGTCAGGGTCATACCAGCCTGGACTACTTAATCAGAGAGCTCCTCAATGTCTCTTTTCATGTAGTCCAAGGAGGTACGTCTCAGGTCATTCACGCCGGCAGGACAATGACGGAGTCATATTTGTATGTGCTTTTGAGTGACCTGAGTGCGTGTGTTATATGGCAGATCCTAGCCCCCGATAGGCAGCTTACCATTACCCTCTCCTTGCTCAGCCTGGTAAGTGGGACGTCAGTGTGTCTGACTATAGAGTCACCTATCACTAGTGTATCAGGCAAAGTGTTTGGCCTTAAGGGCTGTGATTTATTGACACACCGATTTATTGAAGTATGTGTTGCATGTGTTATGTTTTGAGGTGGTGGATTTTTGGGTGTCTGCTTTCGGAGCCTCTGTTGTTTTGGTAAGTTTTTTAATAGAGCCTCAGTATGTTTTGTGTTATTATGTGTTTGATTTGCAGTTGGGGTAGGTCTATGTGTGACTGGGTTTGTTGTGTGTGTGGTTACCTTCTCCTCCTGTCTGGTCTTTCCAGTCCTGAGTTGAGAGTGTTCAGCCTCCAGTTTGGCTATATAGTTGCATCTCTCACATGTATTTGTGTTTGTTGGGAGGAGGAGAGGGTTGTCTGTGTACATGAGACAATTATAGCATTGTCTCAAGATTCCCAGATTAACCAGCTGAGCAGGAGAAAATGCTAGCAATCTACCACTCGACATGCTAGAATATTATAAGAGAGTGCTGTGCCTTTAAGGGAAGTGGTTGGGGTGGTAGGTGGATGTAGTGCTACTTGAGTTTGAGAGTGCTTGCTTAGAAGAGTAGCTTAGAGAACAAGTGCTATGCTTATAATATAATGAGTAGACTGGTTATTCTAAGAGTAGAGCTTTCTAAGGGAAAATTTGAAGAGCAGACTTGGTGGAGCCAGGAAATGTTTAACCCTGTTTAACCGGCGCTGCGCTATGCGCACAATCGCGCAAAGCCACCCTAATGCGGATTTTAAATAGGGAACTTGAAAAGAGCTAGAAATGGTCCAAAACAACCAATTACTACAGCTCTTGTGCTGAGGTCACTTCCTTCAGGGACATATAGGCTGCTCAAGGCTCCCCACTCCCACTGGTGAGCAAAGAAACTTCCTTCTTATCCAAGTAAGGTAATGGGCAACACAGGAACTACACCACAGCCCAGAATACAGCAAAGCCTGTAAACTGGTCTAAACTAGTCGAGGAGAGGCGGGAAAACAAGGATTATTTTTTTGTTTTTAGATAGAAAACACTCAGACATACAGAAGACAGCAATAAATCAGTTACACAGGCTAGCACACTTTAGTGGGCAGCCTCAATAGTTAAATTAAACAAACACAGATTTTCGATTAATTTTCGACCAGGTAAACTTTTAAGTGCAGATACTATAAAATGCAGCAAACAGTTAAAAAAAACAGTATAAGCTTGTTTAAAATAAGCAAGAGAAGGTATTCCAATAAAAAACAGAAAAAAATACTTAAATCTGGAAAGTAGTAGCTTTTCTCAGTTCTCTGTAGCTAGAACCACTCTGCAGGACCACATGGAGCTGTCTCTGAGTAGTATCACCAGAAAAAAATGCTCTGAGGTGGATTTTAAACAGGGAACTTGAAAAGAGCTAAAAATGGTCCAAAACAACCAATTACTAGTGTTACTCTAATTATGAACGAGTTCGGATATAGGCGATGATTTGTATTAATTTTGCACACTAAATATTGAAAAAGTAACATACACAGTTTACACACTCATATTAGTGTTGTTACTTATACTGTGATTGATTTTAACTTTTAAATATCTCACTGCTAGGGCTTAACTGTATAGAATCTAGCATGTTTTGTATTGACTTGCCCTGGTGGTTATTTTAGTCTCTATATACTGTTTTTATAGGTTGCAGTACAAAATGCTCGTTCATAATTAGAGTAACAGGCTTTTTAAAAGTTTTAATTAGTGCTAATTGATTGATGTATAAAGGTAGCCTTTTGGAAGGCTCCACTGTTTTGCATTCTGAAGAAGTTGAGTATTTACTTGCTGAAAAGTGCATGATACTGAACGCACTTCAAGTTTATCAGTAAATAAAAGGAAAATATCCTAGCACCTTGTGGAGAGCGTCTTGATTCCAACCAGTGAGTTTTTGGTTTCTTTTTCGTTCATCGAAGGTAATGGACAAGACAGGAACTACACCACAGCCCAGAATACAGCAAAGCCTGTAAACTGGTCTAAAGTAGTCGAGCAGAGACGGGAAAACAAGGATTATTTTTTTGTTTTTAGATAGAAAACACTCAGAAATACAGAAGGCAGCAATACATCAGTTACACAGGCTAGCACACTTTAGTGGGCAGCCTCAATAGTTAAATTAAATAAACAAACACAGATTTTCGATTAATTTTTGACCAGGTAAACTTTTAAGTGCAGATACTATAAAATGCAGCAAACAGTTAAAAAACAGTATAAGCTTGTTTAAAATAAGCAAGAGAAGGTATTCTAAGTAAAAAACAGAAAACAATACTTAAATCTGGAAAGTAGTCACTTTTCTCAGTTCTCTGTAGCTAGGACTACTCTGCAGGACTACGTGGAGCTGTCTCTGAGTAGTATATTTGTAGACAGACAAGACATACAAGTCAGCAGATGGGGCAGTGTGAGACACATGGGGGGAGACACCTGGGACAGAGAGGGTGGTTGGGAATCAGATGCCCATGAGCCCCTTAGATGGTAGTAGTGAAACTGATGACCCCACCTGATGGCAGTCACCACTACTCCTTCACAGCCTCAAAGGTGGCTGTGCTGGAGGCTGAGCTGGAGGAGCCAACTGCCCCTCAAGCTTCACCATTCTGCCCTCCACCTGGCACAGTCGTTCATTCAGCTCCGACTTGAGGAAACTGTGCACCATGACATGGACCTCTTGCCGGGTGACCAGATCCTCACCATGCCCGTGTGCAGGGGGAGGACAAGCCCCATCCCCTGCAGCGGTTCCACCAGAAAGTGGTGCAGGAACAGCAGATGAGGGAGGTCCAGGTTGGGTCCCAGACGTGCTGGGACATGGTGCCTCAGCCAGGCGGGGTGGGAGAGGTGAACCCGCCTGGATCAGCCTTCCTGAATGCGCTACTGAGAATTAACAAGGTGTATTGATTAGTCATGAGCAAAACATTTAAGCATTAGTCGACACAGCATGTATGGGTATACCAACTGACACAGAACAATGGAATTGTAACAGTGGCATGGCAAACAGAACACATGCAGAAATGGAATGGCAGTCAAGATTGCAACAGCATCCCAGTTATATATATGGCAACAGGCCAACAACAATTATTCAACAAGGTATGTTAGTATGCACACAGTTTCACATATAATAACCAAAATGGAACAAAGGTTCCCAACAGTAGGTTTTGGTAACAACATACCCATATTACATATTGTATAATTATTGGAGCAGATGAGTGGTGGGGGAAGAGAAAATAATTCCATTAACAACTGCATTCAGTGATACTTCTCACTACACTACTGTTCAATACTCTACAGTTCTTCCTTCCCTTAACCTCTACCTGGGCCATGCAGCTACTACAGCACATACATACCTGTACATATGTGCACCTGGAATACTATGGGGTAAGGTATGGCAACTCTACGTACATAAGTATAGGGGACTCATACCTGTCATACTTACTGGTACAAGTAACAATGTGTTCCCTGTCCTGCTATTCTGTAAGTGTGTTTTTGGCATACTTGTACTGTGATGTTATCTGGGTGCAGCTTTCTTAGCAACAGGATAAACTATCCATGACAGCATGACACTTGAGAGGCTTGTATTGGCCAGACTGCATAGTGTAGATGACTAGCTTGCTTCTATTTGTAGAACTGGGGCTGCTCAACAGAACATTTGGACACATTTCATACATATACTCATCATACTGCCTCTGCACATATTTCTTTACCTGTGGGGAAAATATCTGTTTACAATAGATTAGCGTTTCTACCAATATTCATGTTTACAGCTGTAGAACTAGAAAGACGTGTTAGTAGCAGTCCCTGGATTCGAACTGTGGTGTGTGTGTGCAAAAGGGAACTACAGACCTAATCCTTATCAGACTGAGCTCCTGGGGAAGTGGTGTCTGTTACTTGAGTTATTTCTGTCTAGTGCATAGTTTTCTACACACTCTACTTTTTTATCAAATGTCTTATTTGTTTTAAATAATAACTACAACAAAAGTCAAAACAAAAAAAAATGTTAATGTTACTATTTACACAATATGAGCAGATGATTAAAACTAAACATTTGGACATTTTAATAAAACACACTTTAATTTAGAATCAAGTCAACACACTCTACTTTTGCAGTCTGCACCTGTTAGTGTCTCACACTTTCCTGTACATTCAGGACTACATACAGCTGAAATGCAAAGGTTAACACAAGGCAATGCTGGCAGGAACACAGTACAAGACATTACTGAAGAGAATATTTACTTTTGCATTTTGTCAGTTATTTCAGATCCACATTCTGGACTATGCAGACGAGCAGCCCTACATCACTTCACCTCAGTTACTACATGCTGCAGCAGCTACACAATTGTACTTTCCAGATACAAGACAAATGAAAGACAACAGTTTATGGTAGTCAGTTTTACTATTTTGACATAACACTTTCTATAACTCAGAAATCCAGTTAGTATTACTGCATGATCTGCACAGGAGGACTGCTTCTCATTTGTAACTGTTACAGTAGCCCTGATGCAGCAGTTTCTTAGCAGGTGCTTTCAGACAGCCTAATACATGTCCTACTCTTCCTCTCCTCAGCTGTACCTTGTTTGCTACAAAACTCTGTATTACACAGCAGCTGGCTCTACTGAGTTCTAACACTGGCAGCCTGACACATGCATTTATTCAGTACAGTTAGAGCACAATTATGTTTACAGACAGTACTACCTTTACTAGTTCAGATTTATTATAGCAGATATTACAAATATTTCTGTACTCATGAAATTCTCGGCGCAGTCAGACCAAGCGCTGTGCATGGGCATCAGTGTTCACAGCCCTCTCACTGGCAGCTGGGGAAAGAACACACATTAAGCACACCTGTACAGTAACATATACGTTTTTAAATAATTATTTACAAATACACAGACTGAATACTTACAGACTTCTGATGTCCTCTGCTCATGCCTCTTGGACCCACTGGGCCAAGAGCTCACCCCTCCTATACTTTAGGTCATTATGGTGATGATGCACCTGGTCACCAGTTCGGAGAATGCCAGTGGCACTGGTGAGATTGCGTGCCAGACAGTCCCAGGCCTCTGCTTTGTACTGGGAGCCCTGGTACTGGCCCTGCAGCAGTCTAGCTTCATAGTCTTAAATAAAGAGTCCAACCATGACCCTGGACTCCTGGATGCCTCAGCATTGCACCCAAAAGCGTACACCCTCTCCTACACCTGACATTGTTGCTGTCCTGATCAGACTCGAAGAGATAAGGCTGTATTCCCACCTGTGCAGTTTAAATAAGGCCATTTTCCCACACTTTTCCATGATTGGCCGATTTACAAATATGCTAAGCTATGCCTATCCACTTAGCAAGGCTTAAATCAGCGAAGCAAAGCTTACAGTTGCTAAGAATTGCTTATATTTTTATGCTTAAGCAATCCTTAGCTTGTTTCAGCAGAGCCGCGGCAGGCTTAACTGGCCGCAAAAAATTATTTAAAAAAAATAGAAAAAGTTTTTTATATTTGCATATGGCATTTTCCCAGCCCTACACTACTATACATGAGGCATATGACTTACAAATATCATTCCAATTCATAAAAATTAATTTACAGTTGCTTCCACACATAAAGTATATTTGCCAGAGCTGAGATTTAAACCATACATGGCTTGCACACTAAACTGGTGCTTTAACCAATATGCTACATCAGCAACAAGGGTTTTTCATTCAGAATTCTATTTGATTCTCAACAGCATTTAAGCTGGGTGAGCAAAGCGCTGTGGCATGCAACCTGCTGCACTGTGTTTAAACTTTATTTTTTACTGTAAAAAAATATAAAAATAAATATTATATTATTACATATATTTATCAGCAGGTTGCAGGCATGTGAGGCAGGGATCTGGCCATTCCAGGGACAGTCATGTACTGTGCAGGCTACTTCTTAGGGATTGTGTGTTTTTTTTTCTCTCTTATTTCAGTTTTACATTTCAGTGTCCACAGACACTGATATAATGCATAATATTAGAGCCAAGCTCTAATATTATACCACTTCCTTGTTTGGAAATACCATACGGCACTTTCTGTGTGCGGGGGGTATGTTTAAGTGTCTGTGCAGGACTTATACATGCTCCCTGCACTTGTACATGGATTGTGCAGGTGTAGGAATACAGCAGCATGCCCTCATTAATATGTATTCCTACACGGAACAGTTCATGCAAGAATAGACTATTCTCGCACGGACTGTTCATGAATCTGGGGGATAATATCAACTTCTCAACTCATTTAAAAATATGCCAAAATAAAGACTTAAAGGCTGAGCATGGAACAAAACCACTCACCAATATAAAAAATGACAACAAATCAAAATCAACAAACAACAGCTTAGACCAGTCAGACACTACATCTAAGATTGGTCAAGCAGGTGCAACTCTAAATGTTCACTGGTTATCTGTATTAACTTAACCACCTATCAAAGTAGAAATTCATTAAACCAATATCTGCTTCACCTTCATCATAACACCTCTTATTTTACATGACATCTTATGTCAAAGCACATAAAAATTCAGCTTCACAACTCATTTAGAGCTATACCGAAATAAAAGCTTATGGACTGAGCACAGATCAAAGCCACTCACCAATGTAAAATGTAATAACAAATCAAAATCAAGAAAATACCAGCTTAGACCAATCAAACACTACATCTAGGATTGGTCAAGTGGGTGCAACTCTAGATGTTCATTGGTTATTCACCTGTCAAAACAGGAAGTCATTGAACCAGTGGCTACTTCACCTTTTCACTACTGACCAATCCAGCAACATATGTTCTAAAATGTCTAAATATCCTAAACTTTTTCATCAGTCTGACAGCCACGTACAAAGACCAATCTATTACCATTATTAGTGACACTAAAAAAATATAATGTATCACTAACACATACATGGCAAACAAAAAATGAGTTAAAAGTACTCCTAAAAAATGTTTTGGGTACTCTGCGTAAAGCCAATCAGAACCTACAGACAGGATTGGTCAGACAGATACAGCTGTGTATAATCATTGGTTAACCCTGTTCTCCTAACCTCCAATCAGAAATTCGGCTCCTTAACCCAATAGCTACTTTACCTTTTCCTTAATGGCCAATCAAAAAGTATTACTTAAATTACATAGTGACGGCCAAGAATCCATCAATTTACTATGCACCTATAGAGCCAAACATTTATTGCTGCCACTATCAATAAAATTTGACAATAGCACAAGTTACAAGAAGCTAAAAACCAAATAAGTTCTATGCCTAAATGAATTTTTGTTGATGAAGTTGCACCAGCTTGGCTTTAACAACCACTGGAATGCAATCAGCACAAATATGTAATATACTTTATGTATAGACATCTATTAAGTGCTAATAACAACACCTAAATGCACCAACAGCAGTTACTTTACTAAGCATGGTAAGCCATAACATAAAACCTATCAAACAATCTTGATACAGCTCCCACAACAACAACATATAAACAATACAGCATCAAAAATGCCACAGCAAAATACAAATAAAAAAAATGTGACAATTCTTCTTCTTCTTCTTTCGGCTGCTCCTGTTAGGGGTCGCCACAGCAGATCAACTGTTTCCATTTCTTCCTGTCCTCTGCATCTTGTTCTGTCACACCAACCACCTGCATGTAATCTCTCACCACATCCATAAACCTTATCTTAGGCCACCCTCTTTTCCTGTTACCTGGCAGCTTCATCCTTAGCATCTTTTTCCCAATATACTCTGCATCCCTCCTCAGCACATGTCCAAACCAACGTAATCTTGCCTCTCTGTCTTTTTCTCCAAACCTTCCAACCTGGGCTGACCCTCTAATATACTTATTTCTAATCCTGTCTATCCTTGTCACACCCAGTGCAAATCTTAACATCTTCAACTCTGCCACGTCAAGCTCTGACTCCTGCCTTTTTGTCAATGCCACTGTCTCCAACCCATATAACATAGCTGGTCTCACTACCCTCTTGTAGACCTTCCCTTTCACTCTTACTGGTACTCGTCTGTCACAAATCACTCCTGACACTCTTCTCCACCCACTCCATCCTGCCTGTACTCTCGTCTTCACCTCTCTTCCACACTCACCATTACTCTGAACTGTTGATCACAAGTACTTAAACTCATCCACCTTCCCCACCTCTACTCCATGCATCCTCACCATTCCTCTATCCTCCCTCTCATTCACACACACATATATTCTGTCTTAGCCCTGCTGACCTTCATTCCTCTTCTCTCTAGAGCATATCTCCACCTCTCCGGGGTCTCCTCCACCTGTTCCCTACTCTCACTACAGATCATAATGTAATCTGCAAACATCATAGTCCACGGGTACTCCTGTCTGATCTCGTCTGTCAACCTGTCCATCACCAAAATCCCTCTAAAGATTAACTAAGTATATCAATCAAAATCACTTAATATAACAGTGACCTTAAAATCAATAGTATTCATACGCTTTGTATATAGACTACTAAATAGTCACTTATTTAAATAGATGTCTGGCTTTCATGGTTGGTTTCAATGAGAGCATACTATTTAAACCATTTTCAGCATCTGACTGAAGCATTATTATCCATTTTGTTCATGTGTTCAGTGATGTTCCTCACATCTCCTAACCACAGTGTCACATTAATAGATTATATAGCCATAAACTTAAATGAGTGTTGTGTATTGTTCTTTAAAACATGTCTGGCTAAGGCATTAGATTGTAACTTAATTCTGATAGCATAAATATGTTCCCTAATTATCTTCTTTAACCATCTATTGGTTTTACCTACATAAAATGATTGACAACATGTACATTGTGCCAAATATATTATATTCATGCTAGCACAGTCTGCTGCAACCTCAAATTCATATCTCCTCTTAGTTACAGGATGTATAAATACTTCAGACATATTCAAATATTCACAATAATTACATGTGCCAGAAGGGTGAGTTCCCTTTCTTTATATGTGTTCTGGCTCCATTTCTTCATACTTACTACATAACATTATTTTAACAAATTTCTTATTTTTATTTATGAACCTGAGTTTATCACCAACTATCATTCTAATTTTTTTGGTCTGTAATAAGGATGTCCCAATGCTTCTGTATAATTTCAGTTGGGTCTATATCACATTGTCAAACTCTTAAAAGTTCGAACGTCATATGGTCGACACCATATGATCAAACTGTTAAAAGTTTGATTGTTTCAATGGAGATCTCCGTACAGTGCGGAATGGGAAGATTTCCCTTTTCTGCACTGTAGTGCGATCTCGGAGTTGGTATATTTAAAGAGCAGGGGGGGGCAAGCCCCCCTGCTTAAACCATTCAGATAGGTTTTTTTTGGTTTATTTTTTTATTACATTTTCAAACTTTTAAAAGTTCGATCATATGGTGTCGACCATATGATGTTCGAACTTTTAAAAGTTTGATTATGTAATATAGATGCTTTCAATTATATCTTTTACATCACCACTATAGTGCATAGAAATTCTTTGCTGACTATCTTGCAGCCTATTATTTCTAATTGTGCTTTGTGATTGATCAGAATAATAGCGTCTGGCTATAGTTGATCTTAAGCCAACAATATTACACATACCCCCGGATTCACAAATCCTCCATGTAAGACTAAATAAGTCTTACTCGTAGACTGCAGTTGAACGGTATGACATCAGCATGCTATGCATATTCATGAGGGCACGCTGACTCCACTCCAAGTCTAACACGGACCATGCAGGAAAGCAGGGGGCGTGACCGACTGCCGAGCAGTCCAAAGGTCCATGCCCCTGCAAGTGTCTGAATTGTAAAATGTCAACACACAAGAGGGAGTCCGCTCAAATGTCCACATACCCAACACTACACTCCCTGACATTGTAAACCCCCAGTACAGTTATAAAAAGTAAAACTTAAATTGTTTTTTTTCTAATTCCCGATATAGTTGCCCGTATTTGCGCATGTGTGCGCGGGTGTGCCCATTGCTTAGCTGCAGTTAGCAAGCTCAACATGGAAGAGCATAATAAGGAATGTTTATGCAAATTGCACCAAATAGCAATAGCGTAGTGGTAGAGCCTTTGCACAAAGAGAAGGCATTCACGGTTCGAGTCCCACCACTCCCTTTCCTATTTTATGTTTTAAATTAGTATATGAAATAATTCCTGACATATATGATTAAAATTTTACTAAAAAGCATTGAAATGGCCTATGTATGAGTGAACAAAATGTATATTTATAAAGGATCCTGACATATAATTGCCCGCAGTTAAGCAACGTTTTACCCAGTGCAATATAGTTGCTCTTAGTCAAGCAGCACTTTAGCCAGCACAATATAGTTGCCCGTAGTTAAGCTGTGCTTTACCCAGTGCAATAGAGGTGCCCATAGCTAAATAGTGCTTTACCCAGCGCAATCGGTTTGCACGGAGGTGCGCACCACGCCAACCAGTGCACCGTAGGGCAACATAGAACAAAGTTGCCTAAACACAGCCACACCCCCTAGCCTGTCTGGACAGTAGTAAAATAAAAAGCAATGACAAGGTTCGAACCCAGGACACTGTGCACCATAATCAAAGTACTGAACCACTAAGCCATGACAGCTTAGGATAAACAGCCACTGTTAACATAAATATACTTATATATGTTAGATATTATGAATTTAAATTAATTATGTTCTAAATATGCTGAAAGAAAAAGCTTGCTTAAATGCAGAAACAGAGTTTAGTAATATGTGATCAGCAACCATACTAAATGACTGTGGCTTAAAAAAATAAGGAACTTGCTTATAAGTGTATTACACACACATCAAGAAAGCTGAACTTCTTACAGACATGACAAGAATGTAATCTGCTTTCAATGGACAACAGGACATGTTTTTCTAAGAAAGTTTAAAAATGTGCTTTTTCTAATCCACAAGGCGTTTCCTTGAAGGCAGTTTACTTATCAGCATTTACAGAATCCACAAGGCATTTTCTTGAAGACAGTTTACAAGGCATTTTCTTGAAGACAGTTTACTTATCATCATTTGCACAAGAACAGATGTGTTAGCATTTGCATCATGAAGCCAGTATCTTTCTAAAACCTAGAGGGTGTGAGTTTAACTAAAATATGTATAAAAAGTCTGTATTAAATCTAGTTGTTAGGGGTATGGTAGGAACACATTTGGTGTTCTGAGGTAAATGTTATATCTCTCACATCATCTGTACTATATGAGAAGTAAAGTTGGAACAGTACTTTTAAGCTGCAACATTTGTCCGGTTTGGTTTATTATAAAAGTTATTGGTTACTGCTCTTAAAGTCAGATGCTGTATCAGTGTATATTCTGCAAGTTTCTGTATGCAACAGACTGTGAATGCAATTATAACCAGACTTTGATTCCAGCCAGCAAGACTGAATGTCTTAAGAAGACTTCAAATCCCACAGCAAGAGCAAGAAGCAGTAAGCAGAGAGCGCTCAATATATTTTTTCAATGGCAAGCCAGCTGAGTGACTAGCACCATATAATTTTTCAATGGCAAGCTAGTCTGCATTTGAACCTAAAATCTGCACTTGAACCTATAATCTGCATTCAAACACAGGGGGAGTGATGGTAAGCCCTGCAGAGGGTTACTTCAGTTAAATTGCAGTAACTAACATTTGTACGTATGTGTCAATTCTGAACAGAAGTATTCCAGTTTATGCAGCTTGCAGTAGTAAAGTTTTTTAGACGTCTACATCCGGAGTGAGACAGACGTTCCAGTCGCAGTGCCATAATTTCACTAAAGAAAAGGGGGATATCCACTAGCCCATCAGTCCACTGCCTGTTGTGCTTTCCCAGCTTCTCGAGTGACTTTGAAAAATTTCCAGCCATCTGCAACAACAGCCTGATCACCTGTTTTCTTGCTCACTGGTAAGACTTTTTTCTACGTCACATTTTTTGGTATGATTGCTATTCGATAGTTTGGATATTAGATTAAACAGTATGGATATTTTCATGCATAATTCAAGCAAATGTAAAAAATTGCAATGTTGGTATACACAGCACATTAGTAAATGTAAAACCTTATTAGGGCAGGTTGATAGTAAGGCATTATGCAAATGTATTACAATATTTAACTGGTATCTCAAAGAAAACCATGTGAAATATGACAAATGTTTATTGTGTGAAACAATAGACTGTGAAGACAGATCTGTTCATGATAAAGAATTAACTAAGGCTAAAGTGTTTCCATTATATTCAGATGTTAAATAGTTATGTCCTGTCACCACATGTGAGTCAAATCAGTTACTGATAGAATACATTTTGTTACAAAAAAATGTAGTAAACTTCTAAAAAAGAGACACAATGAGTTCAGGAAGTTTAGACAAGTTATACAAACATTTTTTCAAAAGTGCATAGGAGTTTCAGATTCAGCAGAACAGGTTCCTGAGACATATCAGGCAGACCATGAGGAGACTCTTAAACAACAGTTACAAGATGAAGAAAATAGATTAGCTGAACTGACAGAGACTGACTTCCTTCATACATTGGGAAAGAGTAGGAAACTACAGCTGATCTGTGCAAAAGAAATATATTTTATAATATGTTTGTGTTTTGAAAATGGTTAAGCTTACATGGTAGGATGGTGAAATACAAATCATTCTCAAATGTTTAAAACTTCCATTCAATTAAAGCAATATATTTATCAGTACTACAGTAAAGTAGAGCATATGACTGCCATTCTCATAGCATAGTCAAAAGGTAAACAAAACAGTTCTAATGTATAAAAATTAAATAAAAATAGTTAAAAAGAGTAATGATTTAAAGTCACAAGACTGACATGCATGTATTTTCTTTTTATACAACACACAAGAATAACAGGCAGACAACTGCAAATATAAATAATGTAAATATATAAATGTGTTTGTTAAGCTAATATCTATTTATTTTTTTACATTTTTTTATAATTGTATAGTAACACCACAACAAACAGTTAAAGTTCTGAATTTTAAAAAGAAATAAAATCACGGATGGTATTAGTCAAACAGTCTTTTCAAAATGAATGTCAGAACAGTTAAATAAATAAAAAAATACTGAAATCAAAAGTTAAAACATATATATGATTAAAGGAAAAATGTTAAAAAGGGTTAACTGAAATGTGAGCTCAGACCTTCCTAGACTGGATGAATAGTTACAGGAAATGTTGAACAGATAAGATAAGAAACAAGGCTGCCAGACAAGTGGCTTGAGTTTTTCTAAAAATTTGTTGTTATTAAAACATAATTGTTAAAATGTTCACATGCAACACTATTTGGTAATTATAATAAAACATCACAATTGTGCATATATGTCACTGATAAAAAATAATAATAAAAAAAAAAAAAAATTAGTTACATCAAGTATAGCCAACAGATGGGTTATAGTATACATACAGTTTAAATAAAGTAGACAGGAGGGTACAAATAACTACTACTAGTAGAAATAGACAGCAAAGGCAACAGAAAAGATGATCATATCAGACAAAGGTCTACAGTTTAATAACCTAATAAAGCAAATGTATAACCAAAGTGTTGGGCTGACATATATTATAAAGCAGATATACAATACTGCAGTTCTGCAGGGGGAGTGGTACTTTATCAGTTTTACACACTGTGTGAGCAGTATGGGTTGCAAAAGGGTCTGAAATAAAGCCACAGAGCAGAAATAATATATCATTCCTTCTTAACAATACTGTTTCAGGGGGAGGGAAAAACAGGTATTAGTGCATTAGAAATTTTGGTAAACAGATTAAACCTGATAGGATAAAATATTTTATAGCTGTCATTCTAGTTATTAAACACAGATTAAACCTGACAGGATAAGATATTTTACAAGTTAATAGCTATCATAATGGTTATTATTGTATTGTTTAGTATTAAATTGTATTTAAACTGTAAAGCTATACAAGAGATGGATTAAAAAACAAGAGATGGCTTAAAATTGATTAAAGATATACAAGAGAAAGTAAAGATATGTATAAATTGAGCAAGAATGGTCACTATTTTTAATATGTTCTGGCCAAGACAATGTTGGTATAAAAAAGCATGAATATTTTTAATTGCTGAGTATGTAGTTTAAAATAACAGGACATATGCATTTGGTGCCAATTCCACTAGATATTTCTAAAGAGACATAAACATTTTCCAAGATTTTGCTTAATATTAATGCAATTAAATTTGTAAGATTGGACTAAATTTACTTTATAGTCTTTGTATGTACAAATACAGAAGAATTCAGTACAAATTAAATTAATGTCTAGCAATGAATATGTGTGAAAAACCATGTTTTAAAAAAAATTGGGTTCAGGATAGCTGCTAGATTGAAATGCATGAATAGCAAACAGTCTGTGTAAATACATACTGTACAGAATACATTGTAATAAGTTTAAAAGTAATTTGTCAAGTTGTAATATCACTGGTTTAACCCCAGTAAAATAATTGCTTTCAAATATTTATTATCGAAGCCCAGTTCAGTACTTTACCAAGATGTTAATGGGCAGTTCAAAGACATGACCACAATATTATGGTTAAAATGACATTGAAACTGTATATTTTCAGTAGTGTATAAATGCTTGCAGTAGCACATGGTTTTTGTCTCTTATAGATATTAGTCTATCTCTAATCTTTTGATATAAAATAATCAATAAAAGTAAAGATTTAATTCAACAAGTTGCAAAGAGTTAATGAAACAGTTCTAAGTCATAAATAAAATTCTGTAATTGCAAAGGAATAAATTAATCAAGTTAAACTAAAGCAGACACAGTTCATAACTGATAAAATAATTTCACAGAATGGTCTGCAAAATAAAAAGTTGTTAAATACATTCAGTTTTGGTAGTAATACTTAATATCATTGTATTAACTACGTAAAATTGCATTTTGATCAAAAGAAGACTAAAAGTTTGTTTCTTGTGTTTTCTATATAATGTGATAAAAAATACATATCAGTATAAAATGTTTTTGAGTATGTTTAAAAACAGAGGGAATTGTTAGATATTATGAATTTAAATTAATTATGTTCTAAATATGCTGAAAGAAAAAGCTTGCTTAAATGCAGAAACAGAGTTTAGTAATATGTGATCAGCAACCATACTAAATGACTGTGGCTTAAAAAAATAAGGAACTTGCTTATAAGTGTATTACACACACATCAAGAAAGCTGAACTTCTTACAGACATGGCAAGAATGTAATCTGCTTTCACTGGACAACAGGACATGCTTTTCTAAGAAAGTTTAAAAATGTGCTTTTTCTAATCCACAAGGCATTTCCTTGAAGACAGTTTACTTATCAGCATTTACAGAATCCACAAGGCATTTTCTTGAAGACAGTTTACAAGGCATTTTCTTGAAGACAGTTTACTTATCATCATTTGCACAAGAACAGATGTGTTAGCATTTGCGTCATGAAGCCAGTATCTTTCCAAAACCTAGAGGGTGTGAGTTTAACTAAAATATGTATAAAAAGTCTGTATTAAATCTAGTTGTTAGGGGTATGGTAGGAACACATTTGGTGTTCTGAGGTAAATGTTATATCTCTCACATCATCTGTACTATATGAGAAGTAAAGTTGGAACAGTACTTTTAAGCTGCAACATTTGTCCGGTTTGGTTTATTATAAAAGTTATTGGTTACTGCTCTTAAAGTCAGATGCTGTATCAGTGTATATTCTGCAAGTTTCTGTATGCAACAGACTGTGAATGCAATTATAACCAGACTTTGATTCCAGCCAGCAAGACTGAGTGTCTTAAGAAGACTTCAAATCCCACAGCAAGAGCAAGCAGTAAGAAGCAGAGAGAGAGCTCAATATATTTTTTCAATATATGGTAGATTAACCATTGCTAAGCAGGTCTGCAGTCAGCAAAGATTTTTCAAAAATGGCCAATCACACAAAAGTGCGGGAAATGTAGCATATTTAAGCCCCATAGGCGGAAATACTCGCCAGAACTGATTGTAGCTCCCATCTGCAGTTAGAATGGCTGGTGCTGGAGAGGGTACTCGCTTTCGAGCACAACACTGGGGCATCGAGGAGTCAAAATACATGGTTTGGCTCCTTGTCCACTGTCATGAGTCAAAACTCCTACGGGGCCAGTTCCAAGGGATGGAGTACAAAGCAGCGGCTTGGAACCGGTTAGCTCATGATCTCACCAGTGCCACAGGCGTTCCTCGGACTGTTGAGCAGATCCATCACCACCATGCAGACCTGAAGAGACGGAAGCAGGACCTACTGAACCAATGGATACAGGAGGCCCGTGGGATGCAAGATGCCCCACTACTGAGTAGGTAGCCATAGAATGCAGTATGTAAGACATGCTAATTTATTCAATATAATGGATAGGTATGTCTCAATATCCCTTCATTTACTTCACAGCTGCAGGTGTCCATGCTGTGAATCAGCAAGCCTATGCAGATAGGCTGCTAAGGCTGCACCACCAGGTAGGTTAGTAATTATTCTGCATGTATTGTTATATAAAATAGGTGAGCCTGAAAGAAAGTGTTGTAGCCCCATAATACAGCCATAAAATACCCTGAATAATACCTCTGCATGTACTGTTATATAAAATAAGTCAGAGAGCCAGAAAAAGAGTGTAGTAACCCATTAAGAAAGGTAAAATATGTCCGGAATAATATCTATGCATGTACTGTCATATAAAATAAGTGAGCGAGCCTGAAAAAGAGTGTTCTAACCTATTAATAAAGGTATAATATGTCTTGAATATGTCTTCCATATGCACTGTAATATCAAATAAAGGAGAGAGCCTGTGGAAAAGTGTGTAATGTAATTAATAAAGGTATAAAACCTGGAGTGTGTCTGTGTCACTTACTTTGAAATGTTGTTGTACCCTTCCATTATACAAATAGTACTGTTTTAATAAGTGCTGGCAACCCACAGTTGGGCAGTCCCATCTAAAGTGGTTGATGGAAGTGCCAGTAGCTGTGAAGCATATATACAGTCCTCAACAGTCAGTAAATGGCTGGCATGCATAAGTAAATCTGGCACACGAGTAGCTTGTTAATTTGTTCCCCAGAAATGTGAGTGTGCTACATGAAATGTAGGGTTCTGTACAAATTTAACTGAAAATGTCATGTGAACACATCCAGATACGTAGATAAAGAAATATAAATAAAACCAATAACTATGTAGCAGTAACAGCTGCATCTTGGACAGTTAGTATGTCAGATATAGGTCAAGTATATAATGAACTAGCCAAACCCATTACACAACCTAATGCATGTTGCCTAGTGTAATAATACATGTAGGGGATATACACCTGCAGTCAATAGGAATGTAGGGTAGACTAAAAGTACTTATAAGATGTTAATTGAGGTTTCTTTCTACACCCTACTGTATGTGCATAAACAATGCAATTCCACACCTCAATGAGTATGTGTAATCTCAAAACATTTGTTGGGACATATGTCCTATTGTTCTATAAATATCTGCATTCACTTTGATGCATGTGCCCTGTTCAAACACCACAATCATGGTGGCCTGTTGCCACCAATCATCCCTGCATGCTGTTGGAATGTCCACTGTCATTTAACATATGCATGTGTTATGCTTGCTGTTCAACTGTTGGAACCTTGGTGTGTTGGGTTAATGGGAATTTTATTGCATGCTGTTACAACTAATTTGGAATGCTGTTGTTTATGTTGTAATTAAACACACCTAATCACAGATCGTATGGGAAGGCCAGTCCCAGCAGACCCACCTATCCCCCCTCAGCTGGCGATTGCACCTGGCACCAGCAGGTCCGGTGCCCAGCCCGGGCTCCCCTCCTCCATTGGTCCTGTGCCACTGTTGGGTGGAAGCGCTGCAGGGGATGGGGCTCATCCTCCCCGTGCAAGTGTGGGTGGAGAAGGGCCACGTGTCACCCTTCGAAGGGTCCAGGTTGTGGTGCGTAGGGAGATCCAGCGTTCAGTCACTGATCCCCTATGCCAGCTCGAGGCAAGAGTGGTGCATCTCACGGGTGAGCCTGCCCGTCCTATGCAGCCCCCAGCACAGCCACTCTCGGGGCTGTGAAGGTGCAGTGGTGACTGCCCATGGGTGGGGATCTCAGTTCCACTGTTACCATCTGTGGGCTCATGGGCTTGCAATTTCCAAACATACGTCCCCATCAATTGTGTTCACCCTCCCCATGTGTCATACACCATCCCTGTATGCATCTTGTTTGTCTTGTCTGTTTACCTCCCCAACCTACCTCCCCAAATATACCTACTTCCTCTACCACACTTTCCACTCCCATCTAAAAAAAAAAAAAAAAAAGGGCAATCTGTACCTACAAAAAAATTACGCCTCATACATAGCTGCCCATTTTGCACACATGTCCGCTGGACATGTAAACTGATAATTATAATTGGCAGTACAACATACTTTGTTGTCTTCACCCCTCTCCCAGTGGTGGAAGGATTTCAAATTTCACTCCAAATTTATTGCATATGCACAGCTGTTGCTGGTAAAGAAATGGGCAGCTATGGACCTTCCCTACACCCATCCTGCACATCCCAAGCTTGTTTCCATACTGTCTTCCCCTCTTTGTGCCCCCTTTTTCACCACTTTCCTATCTCCCCATTTTCTTTTCTTTCAAAGAAATTAGCGTGGGGGTTAGCAGGAGTAAGCACTTTTAAGCAGTAGTTAGCAGGTTTAAGCGAGTGTGCACATGTGTGCACTTAGCTAAGCATCACTAAGCATTGCGCAAACCTGCTTACAACTGCTTAAAAGTGCCTTAGTCATTCTGCATGGCAGGGCCCTTGTTCTGCTGAGCAGAAAAATAAAACACTTCTATCAGTCTCGATCCCCGGACCTTGGACACACTGCACTGCATGAAGTACCAATAGGCCACAGTAGATTTACAGCAAGTTGGTGCTGTAATAAATATATCATGCATTACAATGAGTGAATGTAAAGGGAAAACAGGAATGTCATAACACAAATCTTGTTCTGTGGATCTTTACCAGCAGTTGTTGTGGAATTGCATGACATGACTGTGAAAAGAGAACCAGCCATTCTAGCAGGAAATAATGTTACAGTAGCACTTTACAAACCCCACACAGTATCAGAGCAGGATAAACACTGGCATATTTGAATAGGGCAGAGGCCATACTTCGTAACTGTAACTGCTTTTCAGGGATGTCCCTGATTCCTAAACAAATGTTAGCTTTGTCCCTCAGAATCCCTCTGAAAAGTACTGACAGTAGGCCGAAGAGTGGGGAATTAAACTTAATGAATAATGTCAATAAGTAATAGTACACACTGCATGCATGTTAGAAAAGGTGTATTAATACATATGTTCTGATTCTCTCACAGTCTCAACTTAATGTCTGTAATATATTACAGGTGTACCCAACTTATATGTACCTTTCCCTGAGGCTGTTCAAATATATACCTGAGTGTATCAGAGGCCTGGTAGAGGCAGAAACACACAGGCATTACAGCTTGTCTGCTGTTACACACTCTGCAAATAGCTTTGGAATGAGTCCCACAAGCATACCCTTATGTAGGAGTACAACACAGAAATATAAAAGGATGTAGCCATGTACTGTTAGCAACCAACTGTGACAATGCCACTGTTCCAATGCAGGAAAGACTGGTGTGGTGCACAGACAAAGAATAATAGGCCAAACTCTGGCTAACATCTGGATATGTCCACAAGTAGGAGCTACACAGACAGACTACTTGCCTTGTTAGCCTAACAGGTACACAGCAACCCTGTATGTTCAGCAAGATAAACATCACACAATAATATATAATGCTCTCTGTACTTCTGCACCCCTACCCAAAAGAACAATATACCTGTGTATTCAGGCTCTACCAAGGATGTAGGCAGGCATAGTCAGTACTGAAATGTGTCCAGTTGTCTTGAGCAGCCCATGCTAATGTCAACACAAATTAACAACAAACTGTTCAGAAGTGAGGTAATTAATATTTACAGTATAGTAGTTCACAAACAGTTCATGTGCCAGAGGAACACATTGCAATGACTACTTTTGTATGGCAGTTAACTGTCTAATTAGAAAAGAAAGTACATACTCCCATGTATCTTGTGTAAGCATGTGGAGGGGTGAGTAAAAGTCTACACTGACAAGTGTGTACTAGAAGCAGCAACATTCAGGTTTGAGTACAACATGCAAATCACTGGCTACAACACTAGCTTCAGAGATAAGAAGTATACCAACCTTCTGACTGACACAACAGTGTCCACAGCAAACAAGCATGGACCCCACTTTGGAAAGCTGAAAGGGCTACGCCTACCTAACCTAGCATTTTATAGCAGCGGGCTGCTAAGACAGTGAGTAGTGCAATTACCACACAGCAGGCTGCATGCAATTACTGAATGGTGGGCACCAATTGGTGCAGAGGCCATCACATGCACATGTGCAGATACCTAGAAAAGCAGGCTGTACCTGCTGTCTACACATGCAATAATCTCATTGCAGCAAGAGAAAGAGAGAGAGCGAGAGAGAGAGAGAGAGATAGATAGAGATAGAGACAGAGACAGAGACAGACAGACAGAGTAACACAGAAAAATAAAGAGTAACAGACAGAGAAAAGAAAAAGGAAAAAAAAACATAACCTTTAAAAACAAATGGAAGACAGCAATACAAACAAAAGGTATGTAACACATATGTATTTGCTGGCATGTAGTAGATGTTTATGAAGAGTACTCTACATACTGTGAATCATCCATATGTGGCAGCAGTACATATCTCTATGTACCTGTACATGTGCATAGGGCAAGGGACATACTGCAACTGTTTGTGAAGGGTGCACATATATACGTTGTTGAAGGTTGCTATGTGCATATGTCTATGTAGGTTGTAGTGTGTGGAAAAGACAATAGCATGCAGTGCTGGTATATGACATGTGGTGGTTAAACGATGTGGGTATGCTCTGTCATTTATGCAGTGTTGTAGCCAGTGAGGCCTGCTAAAGCTACATGGGCTGAGGACACCTTTAATGCAGTCTGCACAATACTGTGCACTATTATTACATAACTGTATATCTCATAACTGTCGCATAAGTGCTATTCCCACCATGAATAGTGGACTGTATATGTACCTATATGTACATCTACATGTACAGCAATGGATGTTTATGTGTATGTGTGTGTGTGTGTGTGTGTGTGTGTGTGTGTGTGTGTGTGTGTGTGTATATATATATATATATATATATATATATATATATATATATATATAGATATGTAGATATATATAGATATATATAGATATAATATAGATATATACAGATATATACAGATATATATAGATATATAGACATATATATATATATATATATATATATGGATATATATATATATATATATATATATATATATATATATATAGATAGATATGTAGATATATATATATATATATATATATATATATATATATATATATCTATATAGAGGAAGAGAGACATGGGGCATACATACAGCGACAGGTGCCTGGCAACCAAGGTATGGACTGAAGCTCAGTATTAACACTGCAGTGCCATCCCTTCTTGCCAGAACACTGTACCCATTAACTACCACATAGGTGGTAGTCTACCTAACACCGAAGGTGTGATAAGGGAACATGGGACACAGGTGGACAGTAGCCTCCCCTTTGATAATCACAGTGCCACATTGGTCATGTACTCTGTCTACGTGGTACACATCATCACAAAAGGTGTGTCATCTAGGGAAATAGAGGACAGTGTTCCCCTCTACTTATCACACTGAAAACCCATTAGAGAGTACAATGCCAACTACAGCAACTGGAAAGGCCACAGACATACCTCACAAAAAGTAATACCGGCCTCAAACAGATGCCCTATGCAGACCGACTCACAAAACCACAGCTACTCTGTGTTGCATACCACCTACCCAGACGTGACCTCTGCCTAACATACTCAGCTATGTCACACCCATAGCTGTTGGACATCCTCCACGTAAACATATTACAATCCCTCCCAGATACATGCTCTAGGGCCCTACACCTTGTCAGCACACTAAACAGCACATGCTGGAGGGAAAGAGTCCTAACTCAGAGACATGCCATACTCTGGAACAAACCACCTATCAATAGCAAACAAAGCTCCTCATTAGCAGTTGTCATAAATACTCCTGATGATTGTTTGGGAGATAGGAAATACACCCCGGGAATCACCTCTGTGGCTCTGGTTGACAGGGGCAAGTGAAATTAAATTACATGTGTGTCAAAGGCCAGAGTAGCATACGGCTAGGCTGCTGTAGGCCCTAGGGCCAATAGCATATTATCTACCCATGACAGGAAGCACACACACATGTACTTAGTGCAATAATTGCTATGTGAGGTTGACTAAGTGTGATGGTGAATGTGTTGGTGAATATGTGCAAGGTCTGTAAAGGTGTGATAGCTTAGTGTGACATTGTTTCTGTCATGGTAGTTTGTGTCCTAGCTGTGATCCCAGAAAAGATGTGTATGCTATTGCTAGGCAGAAAAAATAGTATGGCATACGGTGTGGCGTAGTCCCTTGTTGTCAACTGAGGTGTCCCATTGTAGGCTAAAGCAATACATGTATGCTTAGTTTGTGGTACTGCTGGTGAACCCAACTCCCATATGAACTGTAGTACTACCTGAAGCTGTAGGCCTAAACAGAACAGTATGGTGTATGTTCACATTGCTTGGAAACACTGTTTTGTGTCATCCCTGCAGTCCTCACAGATTACATACTTCAGGCATAAGGTTTTGTAAGTAGTGACACACAGTACTGTATGGTACACAGGTAAAGCTCATCTGGGTTGGCATACATTTGTGTGTTGTATGTATGTCTGATGTGTGCAATTATGCCTGTACCATGCCGTCAATCATATCTATGTTACAGGGTATACATGTGTATCTAGCAACATGTATAGTGTACTACAGTAGTATGCCACCTATATCAACAACTGTGCACATATTTTAGGCAGGGGTTTGGCATCAATGACTACTGTGGTATACTGGTAATACTGTAACTATACTTTACATTCATTGCAATGGATGCCATCATTTTCCATTCATTAGCTTGATATATACCTCCTGTGGCTAGGTGGTGCATTGTGTCCCATACAGTGTGCCATGTACTGTTGTATAGTCTTACATACTGGTACCACATTCTGCTGTGCAGAATGTTGTTTAATATATAGAATGTGCCAGGTACTGTCAGGCAGTTGTGGGCTGAGCAGTGATATGTGGTATTAAAAGTGTGTATCTACCGACAGCCAATAGGTTGCTATATATGTCATTTCATTTATGTCTGTGCTTTAGAATGTTAAATGTGCCACATGACTTGCTCACAATTATTGTTTTATTGTCTTCCAGGGACATGTCTCACAATCGCAAACCCACGTATTCCCCTGAAGAGGAGGAAATAATCCTAGATGCCCTAATACAACATCACAACCTACTGTTCTCCAGAACCAGCCAGCACCAACATGGGCGCACTGCACTGTGGCAGGATTTTGTCCGTCGGGTGAATGATGTAGCATGCAAAACCGGACTTATGAGCAGGTACGCCATCACTGCAGTGATTTAATCAGACATGTCCAGCAGCATGCCTCCGATGTCCACAGACAACAGCTTGCCAGAGGTGGTGGTGCAGCAACACATCCACCCCACACCAGAGAGGAAGGGCTGCTCCTCAGCGTGGTGGCTCCTGGCCAGCCACTACAACAGACATGTGTCATCATGGAGGCCAGAGTCACCCAGCACGTCAACTCAGAGCGTGCAGGTAACATGGCATATATGCAGACTACTGTTAGCTCAATTGTTAGAACATGCATTTATCAGATGTGTGCTATGTATTTAGAAGATGTGGAGCCTGGTGTCATGCAATACTGATAATTTGGTACATAATCTGTATGCCTGTGACTGTCACCTGTTGTACTACTGTAAAATTGCAAACTCACATCAGCAATGCCATAGCTGTTGACACTGACAAACTGTCTCATATCCTTGTAGGTCCCTCTGGTGTGATAGCAAGACAGCAGACCCATGCTGATGAGTGTTCTACATTTAATATAGCATATAACATGTGCATGTCATAGGAGAGTTGTAGGCCACATACACATGTAAAACACCTACACACAATGCATGCTCTGCATGTTCTCTGTGGGACTATGCACATCCCAGTAACATGAGTAGCTGCCTCAAACACATGCAATACAAAGAGCATCCCAACCAATTGTGGTACATTGTAGTGGACATTGTATAGGCAGAGTCAATACACATGCACACAACATACACGACTTTGTCATACACAGTAAGTGTTAATATGATACACATGGCATATGTAGACACCTACTGTAAGGTCAGACTCCAGTATCCCAAATGTCAGCAACACAGCACACATACTATACCTGAGGGGTAGAGGCCTATCGTGGGGCGGTGCAACACACTACAACACACAACACATTCATGTTAGGCAATGCTCCCTATTGAACACCTTACATACCCATGTAACAACTGCCTGTGAAATGGTTAATGTAGCCAAAGTGGTGCAGGTCAGGTACAGCAAGATAGTTGCCAGTGTGGCATACATTAGTGCCTTGAGTGACCACATAATGCTGCCTGATGATGGCTCATGGTACTACACTACATCCAGTTACAGTAACTACAGTACTACACATAGCATTCATTGCTATATATCTGACAGTTGTGTGCATCTGGCCATGGTATGTATACCTATGAGTAATGGTGCACAGGACATTGGAAAGCATTTTATACTTGCACAGCAATGTTGTGTCCATGTACACATTGTGTTCCAGGGTGAGGCCAATCATTGAACAACACACATGCATCAAAGACATGTATACTGTTATCAGCAAGGACTCTCTACACTCGCACTGCATGCTGTTGAGCAACACACATCCTGCATGCTGACACATGTGATAGGACTCTTTGGCTTGTGATACTGTACTCCACCATCAACCACTAATGAGTATGTTCTGTATTGCTGTTGGTGTGTGTGTGTGTGTGTGTGTGTGTGTGTGTGTGTGTATGTGTCAACTTGACTAAGTAGTGTATTTGTGTGCATGTGTCCATGTGCTCATGTGTGCATGTGTGCATGTGTTCATGTGTGCATGTGTTCATGTGTGCATGTGTGCATGTGTTCATGTGTTCGTGTGTGCATGTGTTCGTGTGTGCATGTATGCATGTGTGCATGTGTTCATGTGTTCATGTGTGCATGTGTGCATGTGTTCATGTGTTCATGTGTGCATGTGTGCATGTGTGCATGTGTGCTAACATCAAGTACAGATTGTAAAGTGTGTTTCCTGTCTTCCTCTCACAGGTGCTGAGGTTTTGTTGGATGAGTGCATCAGGGAACCTGAAGTCACTGCCACAAATAGTGGACATGATGATACATGTGTTGTGGCACAGGCAGGTTTGACAGGTTCTGTCGTTGGTCTGCCAGTCGACAGTATACAGCTTTCCACCCCATCTATGTGCACATTCATACTGCCAATACATCCCTCAACACCAGTGGCCTTAGCTAAGGGACAGCATACAGTAGGCATTGACCAGGATAGTGTGGTATCTATGGCACATGCAACCCCTCACAGCATCCATACCCAGACTCCTGGAACAGTACCACATAGGCATATGTCCAGGGGTTCTTGTGGGAGCACTGCTGGTCATAATGCCCCTGGCAGACGTGCCCCCACAGGTCTCACAACCTCAGGTATGTTCCGGGCTGTAATGCAGGCACAGGCATGTATGGAATGGTACACCAGGCAGGGACTAAGGATGCAGAAGGCCCATAACACCACTATCAATGACAGTATCCGTGACCTTGCCGGTGCCATCTGTAATTACACTGAGGTCATTGATAGATGTTGGGGGAGACACTAGATGTCCTCTGCAATGTAATGTCCATGTGCCAAGACAGTGCAGGATGGCTGAGACATCAACATGGATGTATGCCAGCAACATCATCAGCTGGCAGTCGTCGCGGACAACACACAAGTCCCAACCACTCCTGTAGTGGCAGTACCAGCACCAGCAATGTTGGGGCTGGGCTGTCAATAGACCATCTTAGATGACCACGTGCACATGGCTCTGGCTAGTCCCAGCAGGGACATGGGTCCAGTCAACATCCCTCTGCCTCTGATGATAGTACCCAGTCTGGCTTAGTACCCGATACTGTCTGTGGCACACCTGCCAGGCACAGGTACTGTGTCCATGGCCAGAGACAGTGATCTGTACAGCCTGGCAGGTACAGTCTGTGACTGTCCCACAACCTCCCGTATTTGGCAGCCACATGGTGGAACTGTGTGCATGCAGACACACACACATAAGCCAAACACCTAGGGCTAACACATACACACACACACATTACATCAACATTGACCCATGCTGTACTGTTGCCCCTCACACACACACACACACACACACACACACACACACACACACACACACACACACACATACATGTCGATTGGATGGGTCATTGTCGGGCTCTGGCAAACCAACAACACACCCTGTGCATATGATGAAACTGTGCCACCTCCTGTCATCTGTAACATTGATGCAGGAACAGGCTAACATGGTGCTGATGCACAGGGTGACCTAATAGCAGTGTAGCAATGTTAGAATGTTGTCAACAGTAAAGTGTAATGATATCCTTGTAGTTATATCTGAGCAGGCATGATGCATTAAAGCTATGATTATCAATGTAGCATTATTTACAGCAGTGTTAATTCCAAAAATGTATTGTCCGCCCATGTGCCACTTGGCTGATGTGTGTGGTTCTGGCAGCATGTGTTGGTGAGTGGACGGTACGTGTGTGATGTGTGCAGTACAGATTTGCAGGTGTACATTTGTGAACAAGGTGGAGGTGCACTGTCTGCATGTACGTGCATAGTGGACACATGGGAAGGGTGACATGCCCTGTACTACACAGTGTTAACACTTCATATTTCCTATTGGTGGCCAGTATGCATTTTACTACACATATGTTACAACTTGGGTACACGTGTGTGTATGACATGGTTTGACTCTATGCTGTGGGTGATACTATTAATATCGGTCATTGGTTTGCATTCTGGTAGTATACATAACCTCAACAGCCTGACTTTAACCAATCGTTAGATGATGTCTTGACAACTGACACACAGATGTAGGATACACAGTAGCATTTGAATCCTTCCAGTACTATACTATACCAGTAACCAGTGGTATTGACCACCACCCATTCCTGGGACCACTCCTGTTTGGCATGTAGCCATCTTAGGTACAAGCAAACACACTAGGGATATGTCTGTCCACATCTGGTAATGCATACAGTGGCCTACAATGCATTCTCCGGATGAGACACTTATCCTCCACAAGGGTATCATACAGACAGATACCTGTTGACCAACCCATACTGTAAAGCTATAAGCCAACTATAGCATAGTCATCCACATTTACTAAACATAGTATCCTGACTGTACCACATAGGTAGTAGCCCACAACATATATAAGGGGTACCGATGTGTACATATATACATACATATTATGTCATCTGTCCTTTGGTATTCACATTTCCAAAGGTATTCTGATGTCCATCGGTGTATCACATAAGCAATAAGGGGTCTGTATGCATATCCACGAAGTTGTTGTACACCTATAATGAATGCCCGTTATTGACAGACTTTGTTGTGTTTGAACATGTCTGAAATATACCCCAGGCATGAACCCTCACTCACACTATTCTATAGCAACTGTCATGGGTGTGTATGACACAGGCGACCTAGGCCACAGATCACTACAGTGGCTGGCCTTGTCACAAACATACATATGTGACCTAAGGTCTGAGAAGCAGCAGCACAAACTGTCAATGGTAACAGATGTATTCATGTAGAAAGCAGACTTCACACCTATGAACTAATTGAGGTCACATGTACATATATGTATTTGCCACACAGATACCTAAAGTGTGCAATGCACATACTGTTGTTTTACTGATATGTCATACAGTAGTAAAAGCAAAATCCACAACACATTGACCAACAGTGTCACACACACTCAGCAATTGCAGGATTCAAACCCTATGTTATGATACTAGAGAGATATGCATTAACACGACGCGCTATATGCTTTACTGGGAGTTTTATTTTCCACTGCTGTATTTGTGGGATACTGACATCCTCAGACTTGCCAAAGAGGAATTTACCTCTTTTAATGTGCTTTCCTAGTCTCCAAAAAGGGCACTCCTCTCAAAGAAAATAACACACACACACATCCCCACACAACAATTGCAGGATTCAAACCCCTACCTGATTATGTTATGATTCTAAAGAGGTACGCATTAGCACGATGCACTATACGCTTTACTAGGAGTTTTCTTTTCCACTGCTGTATTTGTGGGATACTGACATCATCAGACTTGCCAAAGAGGAATTTACCTCTTTTAATGTGTTTTCCTAGTCTCCAAAAAGGGCACTCCTCTCAAAGGAAATCACACACATACACCACCCCCACACACTCAGCAATTGCAGGATTCAAACCCCTATCTAACTATGTTATGATACTAGAGAGATACACATTAACATGATGCACTATATGCTTTGTTGGGGATTTTCTTTTCCACTGCTGTATTTGTGGGATACTGACATCATCAGACTTGCCAAAGAGGAATTTACCTCTTTTAATGTGTTTTCCTAGTCTCCAAAAAGGGCACTCCTCTCAAAGGAAATCACACACACACCCTCAGCAATTGGAGGATTCAGACCCCTACCTAACTATGTTATGATACTAGAGAGATATGCATTAACACAATACGCTGTATGCTTTACTGGGTGGCTTGTTTTCTCCTGCTATATTTGTAGGATGCTGACATCATCAGACTGGACATGGTAATGTGTGTGCACTTTGTTTTATGTAATCCCAGGACTGAACCATGTGGGACAGCAGGTGTTAACAGCTTGAACAGGACTCCACAATTCTTAGCTTGTGTGATCTATCTGTGGACCAATTGCCAATCCATCATATGACAATACATATTTATGCACAGATTGTTGATTTTGTGGATACGACATGTGTCTGGGATGTTGAAAAAGGGCTATTCAAAGTCTATGTGGGACGTGTGAAGCTCCTTTCAGTGATGTATGTCCTGGGTGGCTACCTTGCAAATAGTCTAGCAGGTTTGGGAACCATGATCTGTCCATTAACAAACCAAAGTTGGTAGGGTTGTGTGTTTGTCAGCTTCCAATAGCCCTGTTTATGACTTCAGTCATGATGGACTCCATGGCTTTGCAGATCAGACTTCATAGGCTTATAGGACTATAGTTCCCATGGTCTGTTGTGCACCAACACTTGTGGGGTGTGCCATACGTTGCTTTAACCCATTCAACAGTTTCATATCCTGTAGAGAGGGTGAGGCTCAACATACTGCTCAGGTGCAGGGTCTGTTTGTTCTGCAGTTCACTTAATTAACATAGGGAAACAATGTAATCCAATTGATGTCGTGTTTTCGGCTTTGGAAGGAGCTGTTTACCCATTCTATATATGATATCTCCTGGCATGATGATAGGGCCTTTTGTCTGTGGGAGGTGGGTATGTATGTATGGGCCTGCCTGACAGGATGTTGGCATTGTCAGTCATGTACAGTTGGCCCTGACTCAGGACATATATGAGTGTACATTGCTATTTATGACATAGCTGAAGGAAGTGTCATGGTTCTGTCTGGACTCCTTCACAGATAATCTTTCCAAAACACCGACAAACCTGAGCACTAAACCCCTGTTATACTCTTTTACACACTTAACACCCTACTGATCCTTTTTGATCAGTCAACAGAGTATTTCATCATAATATCCTGGCATGTCCAAAGGTCAGTTTCGTGTGTACTCTCCAGTCTAGCTGGTGAATATGGGAATTTTGAGGCAATGTTACAACTGCCTTATGTACACAGACAACCCTCTCCTCCTCCCAACAAATTCAGATATATGTGAGAGATGCAACTATATAGACAAACAGGAGGCTGAGCTCTCTTGACCCATGACTGGCACAGTCTATCAGGTGGTGAAGGTAACCAAACACACCACAAATCCAGTCTCACATAGACCTATAGTAACAGCAAACAAAACACATTACCACACAAAAACATACTCGGAGGCTCTAAATAAAAATCTGCCTAAGCAGCAGAGACCTCCAAAGCAGACACACAAACAACTGCTACCCCACAACAATACCCACATATCACATAGTTCACAAAGTCAGTGTGCCACACAGTCACTGCCCTTAAGGCTAAAAACACACCTAATACACTTGTAATATGTGACTCTATTGTCAGACACACTAACGTCCCACTCACCAGGCTGAACAAGGAGAAGGTCACTTTGAGCTGTCTGTCGGGTGCCAGAATCCACCACATAACACATGCACTCAGGTCACTCCAAAGCAAGTACAAATATGGCTCCGTCATTGTCCATGCTGGTGTGAATGACCTCAGATGTTCCTCCCTGGACTACATCACAAGAGACATAGAGGAGCTCTCTGATCATGTAGCCCAGGCTGGTATGACCCTGACCTTGTGTAGCATCTTACCCACACCAAGAATTATGCCACAGTATAAAGACAAAATGATCAATTTTAACAGTTGGCTAACGTATTGGTGTCATTCAAAGGGGATCCATGTCTGTCAGACTGGGATGACATGCTCAACATGCCACGTTGCTTCGCTAGGGATGGCTTGCACCTGTCACCCCTGGGCTTTCAAATACTGGCTAAGGCTCTTGCCACCCCCATAGTGCCTTTTTTAGGCAAGGCTCAAAAGACAAATCCACCTCCATAGACAATACAAGGTAAAAGAAACTAAGGGTAATGCTGCTCAACGCCAGAAATCTAAACCTCAAAATGCACACACTCAAGGCTCTCCACAGTATGGAGAATATCGATATCTGTGCAGTATCAGACACCTGGTTTGAGGCTCCTGAAAGCCCCCCAGCACTACCAGGTTATACTTCATACCATGCTTTTTGGCCACAAAACTCGGACCGACCAACAAAAATAGGGGGAGTATCCATATACATCACAGATACACACACCTCCAGGTTAGTAGCACTGCACAAAGCATTGGAGACCATACATGTGCAAATAACAGTGGGCAAAACTGCCTTTCAGTTTGTAGCCTGCTACAGACCACCCTCCCAAACTCAGGAACCCCACTTGGCTTTCCTGAGAACACTGAAGAATATGAAGTTCTCTCCAAACACCATTATATTGGGTGACTTCAACTACCCAAACACTGACTGGGAATACTACTCAAGCCCCAACACCCTCGCCCAATGGTTGCTAGAATTTATAAACTCAAATGCTATGGCTCAACTGGTCACCACATCCACAAGAGGGGAAAACATATTGGACCTGGTCATCACCAACATGGGGACTCTATGTTCCACACCAGGGGTATACTCCTCATTGGTAAGGTCAGACCATACATTTATCTCACTGGACATCCAAATCCCATCCCTAGCCCCATCCTAGGTAATCTCGGTGAAGAACCTCTCAAAAGCAAACGTCACACTTCTCAAAACCGAGGTGGTATCCTTCAAAGACCCTGGGACAGTGGTAAATACGGCTCAAACTGCAGAATCCTTTACAAACGCATTCTATGGACACCTACTGGAATGCATGGATCGTGCTATCCCAAATAAAAACAAGACTCACTCCTCCAAAGGCAGGAGACCTGTCTGGTGGACCCCAGCCATAAATAAGCTATACAACGAAAGGAGGAGGCTACTACATGATAGAGCACAATCCCAAAAAGGGAAGGCATCTCTGATCAGTACTAGCAAGAAGTTACGATCACTCATGAATTCATCTAAGGACCGCTTTGAAAGGAAAATTGCACCAGACACTAAGGACAATCATAAGGCCTTCTTTAGTTATGGCAGGAACCTGGGTGGCAACTCCCAGATATGCTGTGAGTTAGTGCAAAATGACAAAAAATACACTGAACCCACAGACATTGCCAACATCCTGGCAAACAGGTTCAGTGCAAATGTCTCCCCCCATCCCCCCTAAAGCGCAAATGTCTATCCCAACAGAGTGTAGCCTCCCTGACATCACAGATGAACAGGTGAGAGCTGCCCTCTCCAAAGCAGACAACACAGCATCAATGGGACTGCACGGTGTCCCGGCCTGCATCTTAAACGAGCTTCATGAAGAACTTAACCCTCACATAAAGTCACTGTTCAATATCAGACTTACTACAGGATATGTACCCAAGGAATGGCGTACAGCAACAGTGGTCCCGCTCCACAAAGGTGGTGCCATAACAGACCCCGGACACTATCGCCCTATAAGCCTAACTAGCCTGGTCTGCAAAGCTATGGAGCGTATCATCATGGAACACATAAACAAAGACATCGGGAACCTACAGACACTGGATCCTACCCAATTCAGATTTGTTGAGTGCAAATCTTGCCTCTTAAACCTGGTTGACTTCTTTAAACAGTTACCAGGTCCATAGATGTAGGGAAGGTAGTCCACACAGCCTACCTGGACCTCGCAAAACCCTTCGACACAATACCCCACTCGGGCATCATAAATAAGCTCACCAGCTTAAATATCAACACATATGTCACAAGATGGATTGCAAACTGGATCAGGGATAGCACCCACATGGTCAGAATTGCAGGTGCCATGCCTGACTCTACACCATTTACAAGTGGCGTCCCACAAGGCTCAGTCTTGGGACCTCTCTTGTTCAGTATATATTTCTCTGATGTACAGGCTAACACAGGAGGACTATGGCTGACCAAGTTCACAGATGACTGCAAACAGGGTGCCATAATCGACTCTCCAGCTGGCACAAGCATTCTCCAAAAGGGTCTCACAGAGATGGATAACTGGTGCCAGAGCAATGACCTACAGCTAAATGCCATTAAATGCATAGTCATCCCCTTTGGGAATAACAAAGTGCCCACACATTACCACATAGGTGGTAATCCATTGAGTACGGAAGAAGTTATTAGGGATTTGGGGACCCGAGTAGATAGTAATTTCGCCTTTGACAATCACGTTGCCAAAGTGATTAGACAGACTTTCTATATAGCCCACCTTATCCCAGAAGGTTTCACATCTAGATCAAGAGAGGTCATTGTGCCCCTATACTCATCAGGCCCATGACTGGATACAATGCCCCATTTGAGATGTACCTTACCCAACACCTGCAGAAACTGTAATGGCCACAAAAGTACCTCACCAAGTGGATCTAGGGACTCACACAGATGCCCTGCGCAGTTCGGCTAAAGTAACTCCAGCTCTACTCAGTTGCTTACTGCCTACTCGGATGCGATCTGTGCTTGCCGTTTAAAGCCATGTCCAACCCAGAATTAATGGACATGCTCCACCTCAGGATATCCAAATCCCTTAGAGCTACACACTCCAGGGACTTTAACCTCAGCACAGAAATTAATAGGACATGCTGGAGGGACAGATTCATATCCCAGAGGCTCCCCTCACTCTGGATTGAAATCCCAGTCGCACTTAGGCAGAGCTCCTCACTGACCCAATACAGGAGAAATATTGACGAGTGGATGGGTGATCGTATGTTTACCCCTGGGATCTCTTCTGAGTCCCTGCTGGACAGACGCACAATAAACTAACCATAAAAAGGCTATCTTGTGTGACATACTATTCACAGGCACAGTCTACTAATCTAACAGGGTTGCGAAAGCCAAACACACTCTGGCTAGGCTTATAAATGCCCTAGGGCAGATAGCCTAGTATCAACCTATGAACCTATAATAATGTTTGGAGTGCACATTATTTATTGATGATACTGATTGCAGGTTTTTTTATCTTCTTTGCTTTCCCACTTTCTATGAACAACCTAAGCATCTGTAGTACATATTTGATTATGACAGGGTTCCAATATATTATATATGTGTCTGGTGTCTTATAACTGTGTGCACAAGGCAGATTGGTGAATAGTGAGAGGTTCCTGGGTTAACACATGCAACTGCCGGATATATGTGGCCCACTGCTGTACTCAGACATGGCCTAAGTGTGTGAGCATGCCCAGTCTGGCCTTTCAGTGTTTTGTTGCCTGACATTTGTCTCATTTATTCGTGTGTGAGCATGCCCAGTGTGACCTTTCAGTATGTTGCTGTCTGAAGTCCACTACATTTGTTAATGTGTGTGAACATGCCCAATATTAACATTTATACTAGATGTGTGTTGAAAATCAGGTTCTATTTTTACTGCAGGGCTCACCTTTGTGTCATAACTCGACAGGGATTATGCTGTGCCTGCAGGGTTTCCATGAGATACTTTGCATAGACTTATGAACATTTCTTCATACAGGCTGACCAGCGAAATACTGTCATGGTTTAGTGGTTTAGTACTATGACTATAGTGCACAGTATCCTGGGTTCAAGACCTGTCACTGCTTTATATTTTCATACTGAGCAGACCAGACTGCTTAAGGACCAGTAGAGCAAATATAAGCATGTTTACCTGCTTTTGCTCAACTATGCCCAACTTTGACCAAGCTTGTCCAACATTGCTCAACGTTAACCAACATTGCTGAACGTTGCCCAATATTGCTCAACATTGACCAAAGTTGTGCTAGTTAGTGTGTGCAATTTTGTTTACATATACTAAATAGTGGTAAAAGCTGTTTAGCACTGCTTTATATTGCTTAACACATGGCAATCATGCCTCAGGTGGTGCTGCAGGGCTGGCTATGCCGGATGCATATACTACATTCCCTATACATGTTTGAAAACAGGTAGTGTCAAGTTAGGCATCTCTTTTACTATATGTGCGAGTCAGAGAGAGGTATCATTTCCAGGGTTCCTACTGAGCCAGTGTATGTGCTATGCGTTGCCTCTTTGCCAAGGCCAAAGCATACTGGGCACGCCTCCTTCTGCCTACTGGGGCAGGCTCAGGTTGTTCCTGCTCTGAGTCACGCTCTGCCTGTGATGGCCTTGACAATGGTGGGGGGCTGTTTGGCCCGGGCCTATGCTGCTCCTGCTGCAGCTGTTTTTGCAGGATCATATTATGTAGCATAGCACATACCATGACAATTTGGGTACATGTAGTTGGTGAGTACTGCAAGGCTCCACCAGATGTGTCCATGCACTAGAACCATGACTTGAGCAGCCCAAACACACACTCGATTACATTTTGTGTTTGTGCATGTGCCTCATTATGGCGTTCCTGTTCAGGTGTGTATGCGTTTCTGATGGGTGTCATCAGCCACGGCTCCAGTGCATAGCCAGCATCCCCCACTAGGTGACCATGAGGGATGTCCCCATTGGCAAATGTCTGGTACAGCTGTGTCAGATGCCAGATATGGGAATCATGGTAGCTTCCAGGGCAGCCAGCACACACATTCAGTATTATGCCCTGGGCATCACACATGACCTGGCAGTTGATGGAGGGGAAGCCCTTGTGGTTAAAGTAGACCCTGCCCCGCTCACAGGCTGGTGCTTTGATGCATATGTGCGTGCAGTCTACTGCACCCACTACCTCAGGGTATTCCGCTATTTGCTGGAAGAGACGCATATTGCTGGCCAATATCTCATGGGAATTGGGGAAATATACATGATCACCGACATGTGCTGACATGGCATCCAGGAACTGGTGCAGTACCCTGGATGCTGATGCCTGTGATATCCCCATCATATCACCAGTTGGTCTCTGGAAGGTGCCTGTTGCTAATACTCTTAGGCCAACACATACCTTGGTTTCCACTGGGATGGGTTCCCCTCTGTTGATTCTGTGTGTGAGGCGTGGCCTGCACAGCTCAACAATTTGCTGTATGAGGTCTCTGTTCACTCTATAGCACTCCACTATCTCCAGCTCATGTAGCCCCTGATAGGTTACCGTGGGCCTGTACACTCTTCTCCGTCTCCTCACTGTGGGTTGTCCAGCAGCATTCGCATTGTCACCACCCTCAGCAAGTTGCATATGTTGCTTTATAACAGCAATGGCAGCCCCTAACATTTTTTGTCTCAATAAAGCTTTTTACGTTTTCACTTCTCTTAGTTTACTGCAGTGTTGCAGTGTCTCTGAGGAAAACATGGTGGAAAGTTGTTTGCAGAGTTTTAAGTGCTGGGCTGGGCTGGGCTAGTGTACTGCCTGTGTAATTGCCTGATTCTGATTGTTTTCACCTGCTAGCTCTGCTAGTGCTCCCTGGTTAACTTCCTACTATTTGTTGTGCTTCATTTTCCCTTTCTGTTTCCTCAGAGGGGCAGCACCACACACACAAGCTCAAACACGCTCACACCAGCTCACATGCGTGCACACATGCTTACACAGACTTAAACTTGCTTATTCTTGCTAAAACATGCGCACACAGGCGCATACGCGCTTACACACATTTCAACAACCTTAGACATGCTTACTCCGGCTTAAAAGCGTGCACACAGGTGTACACATGTGCACACAGTCTTACTTGGATATACAGGCGTGCACCCATGCGCACACATTGCAAGCACTTCAACAAGAAACTTTAGTGTTATCCATGGCATACACCTTCAATTTCTTGCCTTTAGCTAGGGTACCTGTTGACACACTTCTTCCAGTGATGAGTAACTGACAGCAAACACATGCCACTCTGCTCCAATGAGCTTTACTTCTTTCATACATACCCCCCTCGTGATGTCACCTATCTTCTAGTCTGATAATCCCCTTATCCTACTCCTACACTCCACTGACTGTGCTCATTTGCTATGTAAACTTGGGATTCACTATCCTTACCCTCATTTGCATATGATTGCCTACTAATGCTTGGTTACATCTCTTAGACTGAGCTTCCCCCCTTAGCAACCTCTACTCGGTAGCCATGTTGTCTTCAGCTTGCCATTCCCTTGCATTGTAAATTAAGAATTATAGGTTCATAGGTTCATAGGTTCATACTAGGCTATCTGCCCAAGGGCATTTATAAGCCTAGCCCATAGTTATGTGGCTTTCGCCACCCCTTTAGTTTGCATAAAACTATGCCTATTCTTTTGCTGTGCCTCTGTCAAGCAGTGACACTGAAGTAATCCCTGGGGTATATCTGCGATCTCCCATCCATTGGTCAAGATTCCTCTTGAACAAGGCCAGCGAGGTGCTCTGTCTCACATGTACCGGGATTTTGTTCCACAGCATAGGGAGTCTCTGGGTGATGAATCTGTCCCTCCAGCATGTTCTATTAATAACCGTGTCAAGGTTTAAGTCTCCGCCTTGTGGTTCTGAGGGATCTAGATTCTTTGAGGTGAAGCATATTCATCAAATCTGGGTTTGACATGGCCTTATATGTCAGGCACAGGTCACCTCTGAGCAAGCGGTATGAGACTGAATAGAGCTGGAGTTCTTTCAGTCGGGCAGCATAAGACATATTTTTGAGACCCTTTATCCTTTTGATGAGGAACTTTTGGGGCCTTTCCAGCTGCTGCAGGTGTCGGGTCAGATACATTCTGAATGGGGCATTGTACTCAATCATAGGTCTAATGAGTGATGAGTACAGGGGGACGATGACCTCCCTTGATCTAGATGTGAATCCCTTCATGATCAGGTGGGCAATGTAGAAGGTTTTCCTAACTACTTTAGCAACATGAGTGTCAAACGAAAGGCTACTGTCAACCTGGGTCCCCAGATCCCTGATGACGTCTTCTGTGCTCAGTGGATTACCACCTATATGGTAGCTAGGGGTAACCTTGTTTTTCCCGAAGGGTATGACTATGCATTTCTTGGCGTTTAACTTTAGGCCATGGCTCTGGCACCAGTTATCCATTTCTGCGAGGCCCTTCTGAAGGATATCTGTGTCAGATGTGTTTTCGACTATGGCGCCCAGTTTGCAGTCATCTGCAAACTTTGTCAGCCATAACCCTCCTGTGTTTGCTTGTACTTCAGAAAAGTAGATGCCGAACAAGAGTGGACCCAGGACTGAGCCCTGTGGGACACCACTTGTGACAGGCTTTGAGTCTGACATGGCTCCAGCAACTCTGACCCTGTGGGTTCTGTCACTTAGCCAGTTTGCAACCCATCTTGTGATGTATGGGTTTACATTCAAGCTGATGAGTTTTTCGATGATACCTGAGTGGGGTATTGTGTGAAGGCCTTTGCCAGGTCGAGGTAGGCTGTATGGACTGCCTTTCCTCCTCAATGGCCTTGGTGACTGTCTCAAAAGTCAACCAAGTTTAAAAGGCATGATCTGCCTTTGACAAAGCCAGACTGGGTTGGATCCAAAGTCTGCAAGTTCCCTATGTCTTTATTTATGAGTTCCATTATGATCCTTTCCATGGCTTTGCAGATAAGGCTTGTCAAGCTAATGGGATGGTAATTTCCAGGGTCGGTGGAGGCACCGCCTTGTGAAGTGGGACCACAGTCGGCGTCGCCACTCCTTGAGTGCGTATCCTGTGGTGAGGCTAAGATTAAACAGCTGTCCTAACTGTGGGTTTAATTCCTCATTGAGTTCATGGAGCACACAGCCGGGGACACCATCCGGTCCCATGGATGCTGTGTTTTTGCTTGGAGAGAGCAGTTCTCACCTGGGCGTTGAAGATGTTTGGGGGGGCTACAATCCTCTGGTATAGATATCTCTCCTTTTGGGGGGGGAGAAGTTTGCACTGAACCTGTCAGCCAGTATGTTGGCAATGTGTGTAGGTTCAGTAATCTTCACATCATTTTGAACTAATTCTGAGCATATCTGGGAGTTTCCTCCTAGGTTTCTAACATAGCTAAAGAAGGCCTTATGATTGTCTTTTGAGTCCTTGGCAATTTTCTCTCAAAATTTGCCTTGGATGATTTTATGAGAGCTCTTAGTTTTTTACTTATAATGATCAAAGGTGTCTTACCTTTCAAGGATTTTGCTCTATCTTGTAGTAGCTTCCTCCTTTTGTTGTAGAGCTTGTTTATGGCTGGGGTCCACCAGACTGGACGCTTGCCTTTGGTACAAAGAGTCTTAGTTTTGTTTGGGATTGCCTGATCCATGCAGTCCTGTAGGTGCTGGTAGAAGGCATTTGTAAGTGATTCAGCGGTTTGAGTAATGTTTACCACTGGCTCAGGGGCCTTAAAGGAGACCACACTAGTTTTTAGAAGTGTGAAGTCGGCTTTTGAGAAGTTTTTCACTGTGGTCTTTTTTATTTCAGGTGGGGGCGGGATGAGGACCTCCAGCGAGATTAGTTTATGATCTGTTCTCACCAGTGAGGGGTATACTTCCGGTGTTGAACATTGTGATCCCATGTTCGTGATGATGAGATCAAGTATGTTTTCTCCTCTTGTGGGGATGGTGACTAGTTGTTCCATGGCATTTGAGTTTATGAACTCCAGGAACCTTTGGGCTAGAGTGTTTGGGCTTGAGTAGTGTTCCCAGTCTATATTAGGGTAGTTAAAGTCACCTAGTATGATGGTGTTTGGAGATACATTTATCCCCTCCAATGTTTTCAGGAAGGCCATGTGAGGTTCCTGAGTTTGAGAGGGTGGCCTGTAACATGCTACAAATTGCAGAGCAGTCTTGCATATGGTTAATTGCACCTGGATGGTCTCCGATGCATCGTGCATTGCCACCAACCTTGAGGTGTGGGTGTCCTTTATGAATATGGACACCCCCCTCCTTTCTTGGTGTTGTCCGGATTTTGGGGCGGAACGCATGATATGAGGTGAAACCTGATAGTGCTGGGGTGCTCTCAGGAGCCTTGAACCAGGTTTCTGTCACAGCACAGACATCGATGTTCTCCATACTGAGAAGGGCCTCGAGTGCGTGCATCTTGAGATTGAGACTTCTGGCATTGAGCAGCATTACCCTTAGTTTTTTTTTCCTTTTTTCTGTTCTAGGGTGGTAGGTTTAGAATTTGAGCCTTGCCTAAAAAAGGCACTATGGGGGTGGCAAGAGCCTTTGCCAATATCTGGAAGCCTAGGGTGACAGGTGCAAGCCGTCCCTTGCGAAGCAGCGTGGCTTGTCCAGCATGTCATCCCAGGCAGACAGACATTGGATCCCCTTTGAATGACACCAGAATTTAAGCCAATTATTAAAGCTGATCATCTTATCACTGTATTGTGGTATCATTCTAGGTGAAGGTAGGATACTGCTCAAGGTCAGGGTCATACCTGCCTGGGCTACATAATCAGAGAGCTCCTCAATGTCTCTTTTCATGTAGTCCAAGGAGGTACGTCTCAGGTCGTTGACACCAGCATGGACAATGACTGAGTCGCACTTGTACCTGCTGTTGAGAGACCTGAGTGCTTGCGTTATGTGGCGGATTCTAGCGCCCGACAGGCAGCTTACTGTGACCTTCTCCTTACTCAGTCTGGTGAGCGGGACGTCAGTGTGTCTGACTATGGAGTCACCTATGACAAGTATGTTTGGTGTTGTATTTGGCCTTAAGGGCAGTGACTGCTTTGCACACTGATTTTGTTGTTTATGTGTTGTTTGTGTGGTGTATTGAGTTTGCAGTTGCTTGGGTGTCTGCTTTGGAGGCCTCTGCTGTTTAGGTAAATTTTACTCAGAGCCTCCAGTATGTCTTAGTGTGTTTATGTGTTTGATTCAGTGGTGTGGTTGAGTTATGTGAGACTGGTATTGTGGTGTGTGTAGTTGCCTTCTCCTCCTGCCTGGTCTTGCCAGTCCTGAGTTGAGAGAGCTCAGCCTCCAGTCTGGCTAAATAGCTGCATCTCTCACAAGTGTTAGTGTTACGTGGGAGGAGGAGAGGGTTGTCCGTGTACATGAGGCAATTGTAACATTGTCTCAGAATTCCCAGATTCACCAACTGGGCAGGAGAGGACGCCAGCATCTGACCCTTTGACATGCTAGAAAGAATTACGAGTTGGTATGAGACAGAAAAGTAGTGGGCTTAGCAGGGAAGTCGGCACTCCTGGGGGGTTTTGCTAGTGAGAGATTTGTATAATATAGGAGTGCTTGACCTGCAAAGAGAATGCTTATAAGACAAGGGATATGCTTATAAGACAAGTGCTGAGCTTTTTGAGAGGAAAAAGCTATTTGGAACAAGTGCTGTACTTTTTAGTGAAGGTGTAAACTGTTTAGGTTCCTAACAGGGCAGTTCTAAGGGAAAAATTGAAGAACAGACTTTCTGGAGCCAGAAAGAGTTTAACCTTGTTTAACCGGCGCTGCCCGATGCTGCTCTAGTGGCAACTCCGCGCTAAATCGCGCTAAAGCACGTTAAAGCGTGCTTGATAGCAGGGGCTGGAAAGAAGCAGGAATAGACCCAAAACGGACAATAAAACTACAATTTCAAGTCAGTAACCACCTCTACGGGGGGCACGGAAGCTGCTCAATGTTATTCACTGCCACTGATCAACAGAGAGACCCTCCTTCAGCCCAAGCAAAAATGGCCTCACAGAAACTTTCAAACAGTTAGGCAGCTATGCAGAAAAACTTAGCAAATAAACAGAGAAAAAATACTTAAAATCTCAAAAGTGGCTCCCTTCTTCTCTCAGCATTTTTTCCTCTTGGAGGGTGCTTCACCAACAGCCAACAAACCTGAAAAGACGCCCAAACCACGAGGCAACTAGGTTTTAAGAGAGGAAGATGAAGGAGTTTTGGAAATGACCCCTAGTGGCCAATAAAACTACAGTTTCAAGTCAGTAACCACCTCTACGGGGGGCAGGGAAGCTGCTCAATGTTACTCACTGCCACTGATCAACAGAGAGACCCTCCTTCAGCCCAAGCAAAAATGGCCTCACAGAAACTTTCAAACAGTTCAGGAACAGCAAGCCTGTAACTGAACTTTTTTAACTCTCAGAAAAGTGGGAAAAAAGCAAGATTTTTTGTTTTTGTTTTTTACAGAGATAGCAGAGGTTCACAAGTAATATCAAGTTATAACAGTGCAGTAAATGACCCCACACAAGAGTGCTAGGTCAAGGACAGAAAATATGCAAGTTTTAAGAAAAAAACGATTTAAAATTAAGTGCAAACAGGAAATTCAGCAAACAGCTTTTGGTTGTGCTCTAAATACAGCTACTAATACAGAAATCAAGTTTAACAAGCCAGAAAATGCTCAAGCTAGGCAGCTATGCAGAAAACTTAGCAAATAAACAGAGAAAAAATACTTAAAATCTCAAAAGTGGCTCCTTTCTTCTCTCAGCGTTTTTTCCTTTTGGAGGGTGCTTCACCAACAGCCAACAAGCCATATTTGTGGATTTTAGTTATTGGTTTCCTGGTTTTTAGAGTGCAGCACATTTGTGCAGTGCTGCGCTACACTTAAACTTCGGAGATCTGGATAAAAAAAATTATTTTATTTTTATTTTGCAATGGGGAACATTGCCAATGGCCATATGTTTGGCCATTGGCATGCTTCCTCAACTGGATGCATCCTTTTTTTGGAGCTGTCACGGCTCCGTTTTACTATTTGCAGAATGGTACTCAGTTGTCAATGGAGTACATTTCTGCAAATAACACTACTCTTACTCGGACAGGTTCGGGTTTCCTGGATTGCAAATTTACCTCATTTGCATAGCTTTCACCAGCAATTGAGGTAATTTGCATATCCTAGCCCTGTCCATGTAAGAGTCGTTTTAGGAGCTCTCTGGCACGCCCCTACTGGCTGTTCCTGGATCGTTCGGTGGACATGTTGGCTGCATGGAGTCTTACTCTACTCTTAGACTCCGTGCAAGCCTTCATGAATCTGGCCCATAGTGTTCTCTACCTCAGAACTTTTATATTCTCTATTCATAAGATTCTCAGTCAAATTACTTAATTCTTTGTCAAAATCATCCTCATTCACATTAAGCCTTATTACTCTTATTCCCTGGCCTTTTATTATATTTTGAAAAATATGTTTCGGATGCATACTTTTACAATGTAACAATCTATTCCTATGGCAACTTTTACAGTATATCTTGGTGTCAAAACTCCCTTCCTTCTTCATAAACAATATGTCCAGAAAGTTAATTTCTGTTAAACTAGTCTTAACATCAAACCTCAAAAAGTTTGTCGTATTATGTATATACTCTACAAACTTATTAAACTCATCTACCAAATTTGCCCAGATGAGGAAAATATCATCAACAAAACATCAATAGAAGAGAATGTGTATGGCATACCTTCCTTCATTGATCACATATTTTTCCTCCCAGGTGGCCATTACCATACTGGCATAGCTTTTAGCACAAGGTGTGCCCATAGCTAAGCCATCAATTTGTAAGTAATATTTATTTTTATATACAGACACATTAAATGATAACACTGCCTTCATAACTTCTATAACAGTTTGTATAAGTTTAAAATCATATTCACTATATTTGTTGAAAAATGTCTTTAGGGCATAACTCCCTTCATCATTAGGTATGATGGTAAATAACAATCTTACGTCCATAGTCAATAAATACATGGATCCTATATCTATATTTCCAGATGCAAATGCAAATAAATCTCCTAGAAATTGTAAATAAACAGTACACAGCACATTGAAACTTCCCCAAAATGGTGGTACTTTGCTAGATAACTCTTTACAGTGCAAGAAACACTCTGTAATGGCAACACTCTTTGAATAGACACACCCAGCAGAATAAACTTTTTGAAATGGCTGTATTTTAACTGTACTTCATGAAATAGTTGCACTTTGCACACAAATAAACTCTTCGGAATACATGTACAGTAATAAGCACACACTGTAAACACTTTACACACTTCGAGATAATTCGAATAACTCTAGTTATGCCCTGAAAACAATGCAAAATAGTAGTTATGTCAAAACATAGCACTTTGCCAAAAACATGCAGTCACCTTGTTTTATTTATGTTTAATGTGTCCTTTTTGTCCTTATTATATTAATTTTGCTTGTTTAATCTCTTTTCATGCCCATTGCACTTTTCTTGTGCTCATTTTACTTTAAATGTTTTACATTCCCATTTTGCTTTAAACATGCTCGTTTTGCTTTAAACATGCTCATTTTGTAATTCTGAGATAATTTCAAACCCCTTATGTGCGTTTCTGATAATCATTTTATCAAATAACTTAATTTTAAATATCTTGTTTAATTAATAAACCTTTTATGCCTTCCGCTTGTTTAATAATGTGGGATGTGCTCTTGTAATGCTATGTTTTATCTTTTTTTATAAAATAAACTGTTCATGCAAGTTTTCATTACCCATTGGTTCATTTCTGGCCCTTTTTTTGTGCTCGTGTCTCTTAGTTAACCTTTACTGTTAACTCTGCACTTTATAGCTCTAAAAAGCAGTCTCTGGAATCCTGGTCCTGACACTATGTCGCTCATTCAGTCAGGATCAAATAGACGAGTCTTTGTGGGTTCTGCTCAAGCAGCTTTATTATGTACAAACACATCAAGACTGAAGCTTAATAACTTTAATTTAGATAAACTTATAAACAAACTAGCTATTACACTCATACAGGCTCACTCTCTGGCTGCACTCTCAAAATGGCACTAAAGCTAGCACGTGCTTGCTATTTATATGCACGTTCAGTCCTTAAATTCCTTCTTAAAGATAAAACACACACACTCTATTCTTCAGCTCTGAACCATGTTTCCATGACTGCACCTATATCTGCATTCTTCAGGATGAGGAGTGCAGATTTTTTAATTAAACGTCTAGCATTGAGAAGCAGTACCTTTTAGGTAGTTGTGAGTGATTTTTATTGTGTTGGAGGGTTTAACAACTTGGCACAGCCTGAAAAAGACACTATGGGGAAGGGGATAGATAACGTTTTTGCAAGTATCCAGAAGCCAAGTGGTGACAACTGCAAACCTTCTCTGGCAAAGCATTGTGGTTTGTTGATTGTGTCTCTCCAGGCTGACAGATATTGGATCCCCTTGTTTTGACACCAGAAACTAAGCCAATTGTTGAAGTCAATCATTTTTTGCTGGTACTGTGGCATCATCAATGGTGGCACTACTGTTGCAGTTCTCCATTCACTTGGCATTAAGCCTGACTGGAGGATCTAGTAACTCCAGTGATTCTGATAGGTTGTTTCATGCTACTTAGGAAGCATCCTGGGCTATTATCAGGGGCCATTGATGCAGTGTTCTTGGCCGTGGAGACTGAGTTTAGGACCTGTTTCATGCTACTTAGAAAGCATCCTGGGCTATTATCAGGGGCCATTGATGCAGTGTTCTTGGCCGTGGAGACTGAGTTTAGGACCTGTTCCCTAGTGATGGCCTGCATGTTATATTCAATGGTATTTCTTGAGGTGTGACTGTGGGGAGAGGGGGTAAAATTAGAGATGAATTTGTCAGCAGTAGATTTGCTCTATCTTCCAGTTTCCTCCACAATTAGCCTTCACAGCCTTTGCATTTCTAGACATAGTTAAAGAAAGCCTTGTGATCGTCCTTCACCTGGGAGGTGTTGGGTTGGGAGGGTGGCCTAATGGTTAAAGTGTTTACCTTACAAACACAAGGTGCAGGGTTTGAGTCTCACTAGAAATAACTGGCTAAGCTTAAAATGGCTCGCAAGGGCAGTTAGCTTAGTAGGAATCTATGAACCTATGAGGTTATTTTTACCTCTAAGTTGGCTTTGGTAAGCTTGATTTGCCCTCTGAGCTACTTGTTTAGATTGATGAGAGAGTTTTTATCCTGCTGAGCATTGTATTTCCTGACTTTTGCTGTGCCTTTCGTCCTTATGTTTTATAGCCTGTTGATGTTTGGATTCCACCATGGTGGTTTGATTTTTGGATTTGTTCTGAGCTGATTTCTGATAGACACAGCTGTCTGTATGCATTTATTAACAATGATTGTATACAATATCTGTGAAGAATTCTGTATAGGCAACTGTGTTCTCAGTGTTTGGATGGGGGGGGGGCTTGAAAGTTTGTCAGGTTGTCACTTAATAGTAAAAAGTCTGCCTTAGATTAGTTCCTAAATTGTATGGGGTTAACTGGTGTCACAGGTTTTATTTTTATTTCAAAGGGACAACTTTATGGTCTGATTTTACCAGAGTGGACATAACACGGGGAGGGGGCAGCATTCTCCCATGTTTGTGAAGACCAGGTCCAGTATCTTTGCTCTCCTAGTAGGCATGGGGACTATCTGGTCCAGGATGTTTACATTTACAATGTCCAGGAATCTCTGAGCCTCCAGGTTTCGTGGTTGTGCAGGATTCCCAGTTTATAGTGGGGCAGTTAAAGTTGCCAGTGAATATGTTACTGGGCTCAATGGTGAGTGTCTCAAATACATTTAAGTATGAGTAAGTTATGGGTTTCCTGTGACACAGAGAGGGGCCTATAGCTAGCAAATATATGGCATGGAGCTTTGCCTATGGTAATTTGGACATGGAGGTGCTCAAGCTCATCATACTGTTTGACCAGTCTTGAGATGACCTTGTTATTGTTGTAAATTGAGACACTTCCACCCTTTAGCCCTTGCCTTTGCAGTAGCTGACCTAAATGTGTGGAAGGTATTGTAGCCTTGCACTGCTATGGTTGCTCTCCATGGCTTTAAACCATGTCTTAGTAACTGCACAAATGTTTGCATTCTCAAGGATGAGGAGAGTTTGGAGGGAGTGGGTTTTTTTGTTTAGACTCCTGAGAATGAGCAGTAACACTTTTAGATTCCCTTGGCTTGATTTTGCTATATCAGAGCATTTGTCAGTTTGGTATTGCCTAAAAAAAAGATAGTATGGGGAGGTCAATATTTTAGCCAATATTCAAAATCCCAGAGGAGATAGGTGCACACCATCCTTGGCAAAGCAATGTGGCCTGTCGATCATATCTTCTCATGCTGGTAAATACTGCACCTCCTTGAATTACACCAGAAGCTAAGCCAATCATTACAGTCAATCATCTTCTGTTCATGTTATGGCTTTATCCTTGGTGAAGCCAGAATGCTGTTGAATTTTAGGCCCACACCAACCTGGTACACATAGTCTAAAAGCTCCATAATGTTTCACTCTCTTCATATAGTCCAGGGAGGTATGTATCAGGTTCAATGACTTAGTATCATAGGATCATAGGAGGTTACTAGGCTAACTGCCCTAAAGCCTTTTTAAGCCTTGCGATTCATACCCCAATTTTCCCAATTATCAATACCCACAGGCTAGAATGGCTTTGGTATATGCCTGTGGCTTAGGCCATCTACAAGCTGCCCTAGCCATAATGGCCACAGGTGTCAAACCAGGTGTAACTTTGTGATTTCCCATTCATTGGTCCAAACTGCATTTAAATAGACTTAGGGAAGAGCTCTGTTTCATATGAATGGGGGGTATGTTCCAGAGAAGGGGCAATCTTAGAGATACATACCTGTCCCTCTAACATGCTTTGTGTATGTCAGAGAAGAGGTTTAGATCCTTAGATTGGGAAAGTCTAGTAATGTTTGTTTTGCAAATATGTAGCAGATCTAGCAGGGCTGGATCAGAGAATGCCTTGTAGGTTAAGTACAGATCACCCCTCAGTAGTCGGTAGAAGGCCAAATACATAGACAGAGCTTTGAGGCAGTCTGCATAAGATATATTATTTATACCCTGTATTGTTTTAGGGAGGAACCTCTGTGGCCACTTAAGCTGCTGCAAATACTGGGTCAGGTACATGCCAAAGGGTGCATTGTACCTGATTACTGGTCTAATGAGGACTGAGTAAAGTGGTACTGTGATTACCTTAGATCTGCATGCCATGCCCTCACATATAAGTTGTGCCACATAGAAGGATTTTTTCACTACCATAGACACATGGTAATCAAAGAACAGGGTATTGTCAACCTGAGTTCCCAAGACTCTTACCATTGGGTCTACTCTTAGGGGAGTGTTATCAATGTTGTAATTTGCACAGGTGAGCATCTTCACAAAGGGTATGATTATGTAGTTTTTTTGCATCAAGTTTTAGGCCATGGTTCTGGCATCAGTTATTTGTGTGTGTCAAACCTTCCTGGAGAATATCTACATCTCTGAGGGATTCAATGACTGGATCCAATTTGCAGCCATCAGCATTTTTTTTCAGCCAAAGGCCATCTACATTTGGCTTGACTTCAGAGAAGTAGATTCCAAATAGAAGAGGTCCCAATACTGGGCCCTGTAGGACAACACTACTAAAGGTCCTCTTAGAGAAGGTTAATTTCCCCACCCTAAATTCATGTGTGCTAGCTGTGAGCTTTTTGACTATCAACTGAGTAACATAGGGATTTATGACTAAATTTGTGAGTTTGTCTGTAATACTTGAGTGAGGTGTTGTGTCAAATGCCTTTGCCAGGTCAAGGTATACAGTATGTATCATTTTGCCCTCATCCGTGGCTCTGGTGACCTATCAAAGAAGTCCTCTAAGTTTAGTAGGCATGGCCTACTTTTGAAAAAAATGTGTTTGAATATTTCCTATGTCTTTGTTTATCAGGTCCACAATGATTCTTTCCATGGTCTTGTATACAAGATAAGACTTGAGAGCATGTATGATCTGGAGGATCCTGGCCTCTGACAGATAACTGGCCATAACTTTCTCCTTATTCAGCATGGTGAGTGGGACATCTGTGTGTCTCACAATGGAGTCTCCTTTGACTAACATGTTGGGTTGCATGGTAGCTTGCTTTATGGGTTTTGAAATTGATGTTCCATGATTTGTGGCTGTATCATAGGTGTTGTTTTGTGAAGTGTTTTTGTGGTTGATGAGGATACCTGTTGTAGGTCAAATTTCTGGAGGGGGGGTCTTTGCGCTTCTGAAAGATTACTTTTAAGTGTCTCAGCATATGTGGGTTCAAGTGTCTGATCCATACAGTGTGTGGTGGGTGTGGTGTTACATTTCTGACAACGTGGTTGGTATTGTTTGTGCTTGTATGTGAGAGCTTTGTCTCCAATGACATTGTGCAAATATCTCACACATACCTTATCAGTTTGTTTGAGAATAAGGTGGTTGTCAATAAACATATCATAATTCCTACATTGCCTCAGGAAGTCCATATCTACCAAGCTGCTTGCAAAGATATCAGGAAAGTTTGTGTCCATGGTTTCTGGCCCTATTTGGGTGGTCAGTAAGTTGTTGCAGGAGGAAAGAGTAGTAACAGGAGTATCTACCTCTGAACACGTGGGGCAGTGCTTGTCCCTATCCAAACCAATTTCTCTTCACTTAACCAAATAAAAGGGTAGCTCTGCTGGGCCAAACAAATTAAGTACCAGTATCAAATGCAAAGTAGCAAATTCCACAGTAAAAGTTCCTGGAAGGCTTATGTGCTTAAAGGAGATACTGCCAGCACAGCTAGCTGGAATTTTGTAAATAATTATATGTCATTGGTGAAAATCAAAATGAGTTATACAAGATGGATATGTTACAAATGTATTAGAACTGTATGTCATGTATATCAAACTGCTTGTACAGATGTGTATATTGAAAAAGTATTTGCAAAGTGCTGTTTGAAATGTAACCATGGTGTGCCCTTCTGGAAGAGAACAGAAATGTATATGCACTATATTGTAACTGTTTAAATGTATATATTTTAACAGTGTAAACAGGAATGAAGTAGGTTAACCTCAGTCCAGCAAACTTTGGAAAAATATCTGAAATTAAATTACTTTATAGACTAGGCCATAATGTTATTATCTGACAGGTTTCAGGGCAACTAGAGACACAAAGTCTGTACTAATAAGATTTCTGCATTGTTCTTGGAGGGAACTAATTGCTACATTTGAAGCATGAAGGAATGCAATTGTTTTATGATTTCCAGCATCTGTCAAAGATCTGAGGAAAAGCCATTGTCTCTATATTTTTACAAGCAGATGCTAAATGCTGCCAGCTTCTAGCAATGGGTGTTTTTGTCTGGGGACTAGAAGTCAGATGACAAGAAGTAATGTCATCCTTCAAGCTATCACAGCAGTAATATTTGAGATATTATTTTGAGAAGTGTCTTAATGAGACAGAGCATTCTGCAATCCGTCTTGGACCTGACAACAACAACAAGAAAAAACATTCACCACATCTGCCTTGCTATAATAGTACATTACTAGGGAATAGTAATTCTCTTAGATACTGTCAGGAATATAGTGATAGTTTAGATATGTTTTTTTTTTTATTTGTTTGAGCCTGTACTGTAATGTTATTTTAAATATTTATTGTGGGTTTGAACTCTGATGTCACTGTGAATATATATCCAGTATGTCTTGTTCTTTTATTATTTATTATTGAATATATTTAAACCTTTAATTATGGCTGATCTGTTCAGAGATAATTAAGTTTTGAGAGTACTTGCATATTTATTTAGTGACACTGTGTGGGCTGCTGCTAAGAGCATTGCTCTTGGTTAAACTGCCATTTGTATTAATATCAATATTACACAGTAAAATTGGACACCCTTTGTTAAGGGCCTTAAAGTAGGGGTTCTGGTGGCAGTGGTAACTACCTTATACTCTTGGCAGAAAGAGGCATAGCTAGTAAACCTGTGCCAGCCTTTCCCAGGTGTATGTATGTGTAAAACAAATCTCCAAGAGTGTGTGTGTCAGCTACTTTCACAGGGACATGAAGCACTGGTTGGACAGAAAGTCTTTTGAAGGACTTGGCTTGGAACCCTGACTAAGGACTCAAACTGTCTTCCCCACCCCACCCCCTCATTTTCTGCCTTGTCTTCAGCTGATATAACTGTTTTTTATAGCTTGTGTGTTGTTTAACTCAAGGTTCCCTTAATTTGACCTGTTAATAATAGCCTGCATTTAAATTGGAACCTGTGTGCTGAAAGACAGTCTTACAACACTATCTGCAAATATATAGAGCTGAGTATATTTTTCTGCATTATTCTGTATTATAGAGCTAAATTGTTGCTTAGATATCTGTTGTCTTACTGTTCTGCAAATATACAGAGATCAGTATATATTTTTTTGGTTTTATAATTTGCACTGTGATTCCTCACATCTCTGTTGAAACTGTCTTCCCCATCCCTCCCTCCCTGTTCTTGGTTGTAGTTTAAATTTGGTGGCTTTTGCAGTGCCAGCCCCACTGTAGATTTGATCTAGGACACTCCCCCAGTCTCATCTCTTTACCGCATTCTACCTAATAAACCCTTTCTGCACTTGCTTTTAGTCCTTTTTAATTTAATTACATTTTTCAAACTGTGTGTGGACTAATATTGCTGCATACTCAAGTGTGCCAGCTTGCACTGCATGTGAATTGTTTTTACTATTGTTTTTGCTACTTTTCTGAAAACAAAATGGTAAGCCTGTTTCCTACCTTTCCTGTAATTAGTGTTCCAGATACAGATTTGCTGTATCCAGGACTGTTTGTAAGCTTCTGAGTCCCCCAAGCCTTTCTGTGTTGGAGGGAAGCCTTCTAGCTTATCAGTGGGAGTGGTAAGCATTAGGTAACCTGTCTACCACATAAGGAGTGGTTCTGGCCCAGAATTTATAGTTATTGGCTGTTTGGGCAGTCTTCCATCTCTCCCAACTTTCTGATTTGAAGGCCTGCATTTGCACTTGTTTCTGTCCTGTAACTCCTGGGCCCATCTCATTTGCTCACTCAAAAAAAAAATGTATCTGCTTTTACTGTATTTGTGTTTCTTCCTACTTTATTTTGCTCTTGCGTCATCTTAAAAGTACTCAATTGTATTTATTACTGCTTGGTGTAACTCATTCTAAGCCTTTTAGTTTAAGCACTTGGGCTTCAGACCAGTTGTTTTACATTAAGAAGGTTTGTGGTATGCACTGTAGTAGCAGAACATGTAGCTTACATCCTTCTAAGTTGGGAACTGCTGATTGAGGGCTCAGTGTCTGTTATTCTAAAAGTGTATTAATTCTGGTTTAAGCACTTGGGCTTCAGGCCAGTTATTTTACATCAAGAGGGTTCGTGGTCTGCACTCTTGTGGGAGGAGAGGCTGGACTCTGCCCTTCTGAGCTGGGAATTTCTGGTTAAAGGCTTATAGTGCCTGCATATTTGAACTGCTTCTTACTGAAATTGGTACACCTTGTTTGCTGTAGCATAGACTAGATCCAGGCCTGCTGAATCTAGCTTTGTTTGTATGCTTGTTGTTTGTTTTTTGTTATTTCCCTGAAATGCTAATTCCACCTAAAACGTGGCTTTTCAGTGCTTCTGTGGATCCCTAGTGATATCTGCATTGCTTACTGTACTTATTTCCTTGTTTCACTTGAAAGAAAGTTACTGTTTGTCATTTTTGCATTTAAGTTACCTGTAACACATTGCATTTAAGTTACCTGGCACTTGCTCACTAAAGCAATTATATAAATTAGCACTAAAAAATTAAAAGCACTACACCCTCACAAACTCCCCTTGAGTACCTTGTTCCCCATTGGCCCTTTTTTTCAATTATAAAGGAATTCCCAATACTATTCTAGCATGTCCAAAGGTCATCTCCTCCCCGGTCCAGCTGGTGAATCTGGGAATCTTGAGGCAATGTTACAACTGCCTCATGTACACAGACAACCCTCTCCTCCTCCCAAAAAAGTCCAACACGTGAGAGATGCAACCATATAGCCAAACTGGAGGCTAAGCTCTCTCAACTCAGTACTGGCGTAACCAGTCAGGAGGAGAAGGAAACCACACTCACTATAATTCCAGTCTCACATAGACCTACCACAACAGCAAACCAAACACATAAACACACAAAAACATACTCGGAGGCTCTAAATAAAAATCTGCCTAAACAGCAGAGACCTCCAAAGCAGACACCCAAGCAACCCCTACCCCAAAACAAAACACGTGCAACACATAGCTCACAAAGCCAGTGTGCCGAACAGTCACAGCCCTTAAGGCTAAACAACACACCTGATACACTTGTAATAGGTGACTCTATCGTTAGGCACACTGACGTCCCGCTCACCAGGCTAAACAAGGAGAAGGTCACGGTGAGCTGCCTGTCGGGCGCTAGGATCCGCCACATAACACAAGCACTCAGGTCACTCCAAGGCAAGTACAAATATGACTCAGTCATTGTCCATGCTGGTGTGAATGACCTGAGATGTACCTCCCTGTACTACATGAAAAGAGACATAGAGGAGCTCTCTGAGCATGTAGCCCAGACCGGTATGACCCTGACCTTGAGTAGCATCTTACCCTCACCAAGAATGATGCCACAATATGAAGACAAGATGATCAATTTCAACAATTGGCTTAAGTATTGGTGTCATTCAAAGGGAATCCAATGCCTGTCAGCCTGGAATGACATGCTCGACAAGCCACGATGCTTCGCTAGGGACGGCTTGCACCTGTCACCCCTGGGCTTTTGGATATTGGCAAAGGCTCTTGCTACCCGCATATTGCCTTGTTTAGGCAAGGCTCAAAAGACAAACCCACCTCCATAGGTATCACAAGGGATAAGAAACTAAGAGTAATGCTACTCAATGCCAGAAGTCTAAACCTCAAGATGCATGCACTCGAAACTCTCCTTAGCATGGAGAACATCGATATCTGTGCAGTAACAGAAACCTGGTTCAAGGCTCCCGAGAGCACCCCAGCACTACCAGATTATACCTCATACCATGCTTTTTGGCCCCAAAACTTGGACCGAACCACAAAGGAGGGAGTATCAATATTCGTCAAAGATACCCACACCTCCAGGTTGGTGGCACAGCATGAAGCATCAGAGACTATCCATGTGCAACTAACAGTGGGTAAAACTGCCTTCCAGTTTATAGCCTGCCAGACCACCCTCCCAAACCCAGGAACCCCACTCAGCCTTCCTGAGAACACTGGAAAATATGAAGGTCTCTCCAAACACCATTATACTGGGCGACTTCAACTACCCAAACATAGACTGGGAGCATTACTCTAGCTCCAACACCCTATCCCAAAGGTTCCTAGAATTTATAAACTCAAATGCTATGGAACAACTTGTTACCACTCCCACAAGAGGGGAAAACATACTGGACCTGATCATCACCAACATGGGGACTCTATGCTCCAGACCAGAAGTGTATCCTTCACTGGTAAGATCAGACCATAAACTAATCTCACTGGATATTCACATCCCGACCCCACCCCCTGCCCAGAAAACCACAGTGAAAAACTTCTCTAAAACAAATTTCACACTCCTCAAAACTGAGGTGGAATCCTTCAAAGCTCCCGGGCCTGTGGAAAATACGGCTCAGACCGCAGAATCCTTTATAAACGCATTCTATGAACACTTTCAGGAATGCATGGCTCATGCAATCCCAAATAAAACCAAGACCCAATCCTCCAAAGGCAGACGTCCTGTCTGGTGGACCCCAGCCATAAACAAACTATACAATAGAAGGAGGAAGCTACTACATGATAGAGCAAAATCCCCAAAAGGGAAGGCATCCCTGATTAGTATTAGCAAAAAACTACGGGCACTCATAAAATTGTCTAAGGCCAGCTTCGAGAGAAAAATTGCACAGGACACTAAGGATAATCACAAGGCTTTCTTTAGTTATGTTAGGAACCTGGGTGGGAATTCCCAGATATGCTCAGAATTAGTCCAAAATGACAAAAAATACACCGAACCCACAGACATTGCCAACATCCTAGCTGACAAGTTCAGCGCAAACTTCTCCCCCCTCCACCAAAAGGGCAAATATCTACCCCAGCAGAGTGCTTCCCCCCTGACATCTCAGATGCTCAGATAAGAGCCGCCCTCTCCAAAGCAAAAAAACACAGCATCAATGGGACCAGACGGTGTCCTGGGCTGCATCCTACATGAACTCCAAGAAGAGCTAAACCCAAACATAAAACTATTGTTCAAGCTCAGCCTTACTACAGGATATGTACCCAAAGAGTGGCGTACAGCAACAGTGGTCCCTCTCCACAAAGGTGGTGCCTCAATGGATCCTGGAAACTATCGCCCCATAAGCCTGACTAGCTTGGACTGCAAAGCTATGGAAAGGATCATCATGGACCTCATAAATAAAGATATTGGGGACCTACAGACACTGGATCCTACCCAGTTCAGCTTTGGTAAGGGCAGATCCTGCCTCTTAAACCTGCTTGATTTCTTTGAAACAGTCACCAAGGCCATTGACGAGGGGAAGGTGGTCCACACAGCCTACCCGGACCTCGCAAAAGCCTTCGAAACAATACCCCACTCGGGCATTATAGATAAGCTCACCAGCTTAAATATAAACCCCTATGTCACTAGATGGGTTGCAAACTGGCTCAAGGACAGAACCCACATGGTTAGAATTGCTGGAGCCATGTCAGACTCCAAACCAGTTACAAGTGGCATCCCACAAGGCTCAGTCCTGGGACCTCTCTTGTTCGGTATATATTTCTCGGAGGTACAGGCCAACACGGAAGGACTGTGGCTGACCAAGTTCGCAGATGACTGCAAACTGGGTGCCATAATCGACTCTCCAGCCGACACAAGCATCCTCCAAAAGGGCCTCATAGAAACAGACAACTGGTGCCAGAGGCATGGCCTCAAGCTAAATGCCAAAAAGTGTATAGTCATCCCCTTTGGCAAAACAAAGTGCCCACAAATTACCACATAGGTGGTAATCCATTAAGTACAGAAGAAGTAATTAGGGACCTGGGGACCCAAGTTGATAGCAATCTCTCATTTGACAACCACATGGCCAAAGTGGTTAGAAAACATTTTATATAGCCCACCTAATCATGAAGGGATTCACATCTAGATCAGGGGAGATCATCGTGCCTCTTTACTCATCCCTCATCAGGCCCATAATTGAGTACAATGCCCCTTTTGGGATGTACCTTACCAGACACCTGCAGCAACTGGAAAGACCCCAAAAGTACCTCACCAAGTGGATCAAAGGGCTCAAACAGATGCCATATGCTGCCCGGTTAAAGAAACTCCAGCTCTACTCAGTGGCATACCGCCTGCTCAGAAGCGATCTGTGCCTGACATATAAAGCCATGTCCAACCCGGAATTAATGGACATGCTGCACCGCAGAAAATCCAAATCCCATTGAGCTACGCGCTCGAGAGACTTGAACCTCAGCACTGAAATAAATAGGACATGCTGGAGGGACATATTCATAACCCAGAGGCTCCCTTCACTCTGGAATAAAATCCCAGTCCAGGTTAGGCAGAGTCCCTCACTGACTCTCTTCAAGAGGAATCTTGATGAGTGGATGGGAGATCATAGGTTTACCACAGGTATCACTTCTGTGTCACTGTTAGACAGAGGCACAGTATACTAACCTGGAAAAAGGGCATAGCAAAATTAATTTAAAATGGGTGGCGAAAGCCAAACCCACTCTGGTTAGGCTTATAAATGCCCTAGGGCAGATAGCCTAGTATGAACCTATGAACCTATGAACCTTTATAGCTGTGCCAGTGGGGAGTCTTACTGGGGATTTGGAGAAAGAGGGTGAAACCCCCTGACTGATTGTGGTCTCTGTGTGCTCTTAAGGGGAACTGCACTTGATACAGAGAGCTGCATCTGGAAATACTTGTCATCCTCTCAGTGAATGTCCCCCACTGTTGCCAGTTGTGAGGACTGAGGCTCCTTGATTCCTGTCCAGTGGAGGGACATCACAGCTTTTTAAAAATATAGTTATTGGCAATCAGCAAACAGTACATTATTAGGGACCTTTAAAATGGTGAAAAATCAACAAATAAAATAAAATAAAACAGTAGCACTCTAATACAGTTATCCGAAGTGCAAAGCAATAAACTACATGTCTTATCTGCCAAGAAAGGAGCAGAATTAATTCAGGATCAGCTCAAGGTGCAGTGTGGACAACAAGAAGATGGGAGCACCTGCTAAATGAGCAGGAGTAAATGTGTACTAAAACAGGTTTACTCAAGAGCAATACTTTTGTCAAAGAAGATGACTAACTGAACACTTCTTTCATAGAATATGTTTAGGTAGCTGCTGGATATTACAGGTTGAAGTTAATTTTATTTTTGACAATTTGCTACTTAAACTGTGATGAACTGCTGATTTCCATTTCCCCTCTTGTCTTGTGTGTACATGTTGAGGAAGGAGTTAGATATTTAGTGCATTTTTTGCTGAAAGGTCGAATCCTAAACTTTTGTGATGCAATGTGTGACAAAAGGGAATTACTGCCAGCCCAGCTATCTGGAATTTTGTAAATAATCGTATGTCATTTGTCAATATCACCATGATTCCTGTGCTTGTCTTACAAATGTATTAGAACTATAGGTTATTTGTATATTAAACTACTTGTACAGAAGTGTGTGTTGAACAGTGTTTGTACAGTACTGAGCTTCAAGGTTGTGTCCACAGTAAACCCTACTGGAAAAGAACAGAAATGTATATAAACTATATACCTGTGCAAATCTATGTTTTAACAGTATAAACTAGAACATACATAGTTAACTTGCAAAACTTCAAGAAAATAAGTTGAAATTAAATAGTTTTATGATTGTGCTATAAAAGTTATCTCTCAATTTCAGTTCAATAGCAGACACAATGTCTAGAGCTAGAAGTTTTTGTATTGTCTTGAAAGAGAAGTAATTACTAGGTTTGAGTTGCAGAAGTGTTTTATTGCTTTATGACTTCCTAGCAGCTGCATAGCTCTGAGCAAACTTCTGAAGGCTATGTATTTTTCACACAGATATGTTAAATTCTGTTAAGTTTCTGACAAAAGGGGGTTTAGTTTGGGAACTGAAGTCAGGTGACAAAAAGTGATGTCATCCAAGCTAACTCAGCAGTAAAATTTGATATTAATTTAAGAACTTTCTCTGAGAGAGACTATGCATTTTGTATTTTGTCTTTGACATCGAAACATCCACACATCACCACCTTCTGCATGTGCCTTGCTGTAAGTAAGTTTTTAGGGCATAGTAACTCTTTTAGATTCAGACAGGAATATAGTAAAATATAGCTTAGATGTTTTCTTTATTTATTTGAGACTGTCCCGCAATGTTGATTTAAATATTTCCTGTGATTTTGAACTCTGATGTAACTGATTACTTACTGAGTATTATCTTGTTCTTTTATTATTTATTTATTGTTAAATATATTTAAACTTATCTTTGTGGCTGATATTTGTGAGACATATTTGAGCTAAAAGAGTACTTGCACATCTCTTTGGTGATGTTGTACAGGTCACTCCTAAATAGCTTTCCTCTTGGTCAGATTACCATTTCGATTAATAGTAAGATTACACAGTAAGATTGGACACCCTTTATTAAGGGCCTTAATGTAGCTGATAAAAGTTGGCTGGTGGCAGTCAGAGCTACCTTACAGTCTGGGCAGAAGGGGGAATAGCTAGTAATCCTGTGCCAGCCTTTCCCAGGTGTGTGCGTGTGTTTGTATATCAATCAAATCTCAAAGTGTGTGTGTGTGTGTGTGTGTGTGTGTGTGTGTGTGTGTGTGTGTGTGTGTGTGTGTGTGTGTGTGTGTGTGTGTGTGTGTGTGTGTGTGTGTGTGTGAGCTACTTGAGCAGAGACACAAAGCACTGGTTGGTCTCAAAGTGTGTGTGTGTGTGTGTGTGTGTGTGTGTGTGTGTGTGTGTGTGTGTGTGTGTGTGTGTGTGTGTCAGCTACTTGAGCAGAGACACAAAGCACTGGTTGGATAGAGAGGGTGCTGGAGGTTTTGGCTTGGCCACTCAGCTGAGATCTCAACCCTATAGCTGTGCCACTGGGGAATATTACCCAGAGATCTGGAAAAATAGGCAGAAACCAGCCCCAGACTAACTGTGATCTCTGTGCACTTTTAAGGGAAATTACACTTTACTGTGTGTGTACTTGTCATCCTCCCAGTGTGTACGGTCTCCACTGTTGCTAGTGGTGAGGACTGATGTTTCTTGATTACTGGCCCAGTGCAGGTGCATCACACAATGGTTCTGAAATGTTCTACAGGTTTTTAAATAAGCAGCTGCTCAAATAATTTGCAATATATCTTTCATAGATAGCATTTATTGAAAGTAATACAAAATCAGTGAAGCACCATTTTGAAAACTGAATTTAGTTTAATCAACAAAATAAACAAAGGTTTTGGAATCATCACAAAGGATTTTTTTCTTTAAAATGATATCAATGGCCATAAATGTAATACACTTTACACACAATAAATTCTGTACAGACTGTATGTTTATTTATGTTTTGCAGTTTTCTAGATTTAATTAAATCAAGCCTCTGTCATTTAATAGGTAGATGTTTATACTAACTTGTGTGTATACATTTCCACAGTGAATGTAATTTGCAGTACTTTGAACCAATACATGGAATATGGATGACCAAACTATTTATTTCTGTGATGACAGGAGATACTGCCAGCCATGCCAGAAGAAATAGGGCAGTTGATGTATAACTTATGCCAGCACTGCTAGCCGGAATTTTGTAAATACTTATATATCATTTGCATATCAAACTGATTTGTACAGATGTTTGTGCTGAAAATGTATTTGTAAGGTTTGCTTCTATTAAAATGTATCAACAGTGTGCCCTGCTGGAAGGAAAATAAATGTACATGTATTAGTTAACTGAATTAAAATGTATACATTTTAACAGCATATACTGGAAGGGAATTCATCTGACTTTAAAATATATCTGAAATTAAATTAAATTATTTTATGGGTTAAGCCATAAAGGTTTATCCCACAGTTTTGAATGGAGCCAAAGACACAATCCCCCAGATTCATTATTCTCCCATGCAGGACTAGCTTAGTTCTGCATGGAAGTGGCTGTTTAGGAGCAGGATGGCAGAGCGCCATGCATATTAATGAAGGCGCACTGCCTCAGCTCCTAAACGGACACAGAGCATGTATGAGTGCAGGGGGTGTGTCTGAGAGCAGAGCTCTCAGAATATACACACTCCTGCAATGAAAAACAGCAGTGTATGAATAAGAATGAGTGAGACCGCTCACAGGTGTTCGCATACCCCCAGCAACACCCCCCCCCAAGTTTACAAGAGCAATAGTTAAAACATTAAATATAAAGAAGTGTTCTTTTTTATAAAACAGATTAAATTTAACCATAGGAGTGTGGGTTTGCCCATCACTTAGCTATGGTTAATACTGCTTAAATGCCGCAAGAGTATAAAAAGCAAGATATATGCAAATAAAGCAGTACAGTAATAGTGTAGTGAGCAGAGCATTTGCCTTACGAGCAGTCATTCCCGGTTCGAGTCCCACAGCAGTACAATCTATTTTCTATGTCAAATCACTTTATGATCAATTGATTTTGTTGCATAACCTACAAAATAACATATATTTGTGAACTGAAGTACTGCATTAAATGCAGATGTAAGGTGTCATTGTCATAATGTTGTAAAGTACACAGATAATCACAAGTGCCCCATATAGTATATGTACACAGGAATCACGGATAAAAATGGAAGGTAAAATGTGTAATGAATGATAAATCCATACAGTTTCCAAATCCACCACCTTCCCAAGAACCATTAGACATTACTGTCTAAATTAGTGCAGTGGTAAGCAGGAATACACAGTAGCAAGCAAGAGTAAGCATATTTAAGCAGTAGTAAGTGGGTTTAAGTCCATTTGCAGGGGGGTAAGCAATGCGCCCACAGGTTAAGCAATATTGAAGCTAACACTCTGTAAGCATATTTAACTGGAGGTTAGCATTGCTTACCTTCATGCAAACCCGCACAAATCCACTTACAATTGCTTAAAAGTACCTTAATCAATCTGTATGCATCAGCCGCTGTTCTGGCCAGAAACAAAATAAACAGCCTTTGCAGGTTTTGAACCCAGGACCCTGTACACAGTAGTTAACCACTAAGCCATCACAACAGTAAATAAGACACAAACAGATCCTCACTATAGGAAATACAAACTGAACATGTGAAAGGAATCTATATACAGTTTTATATTGTATAACCTACTACAGGACATAAATATGTGAACTGGAGTACTGCATTAAGCCCAGATGTGAGGTGTCATTGTAATAAAGTGTTGAAATCCCCTGATAAACACAAGGACCCCATACAGTGTACGTACACATGAATCATGGATACCAAACACATATATAACATGCAATGAATAATAAGTATATGCCAAACAGCAAATAATATGCAAATTAAATATTAAGCAATGCTAAGCATTGCACAGCCCAGCTTAGTAGGTGTAAGCAATGCATAGGCCAGCTAACTCAGTCTGCTCATTGGTATACCCTTTAAGCAATGCCAACCTTAGGTAAGCAAGTTTGCCCATAGCTTAGCATATTCAAAACCATCCAATCACAGCAAAGTGCAGGAAACTGGCCCTATTTAAACCCAACAGGTGGGAATACATCTCATAACTGTTTGTAGCTTCCCCTTGTAGGTACTATGTCTGGAATGGGAGAGGGTGTGCGCTTTCAGGTGCAGTGCTGGGGCATACAGGAGTCCAGAGTCATGGCAGGAGTCCTTGTGAAAATCCATGACCAGAGAATGCTTCAGGGCCAGTACCAGGGTTCCCAATACAAAGCAGAAGCCTGGGACCATCTCTCTTTTGACCGCATCAGTCCCACTGGCATACCCCGAACTGGTGAGCAGGTCAGGCATCACTATGCCGACCTGAAGCGGAGAATGGGAGATCTCTTTGATCAGTGTATCCAAGAGGCTAGGAGGACAGGGGATGTCCCAGCCATGTGTAAGTATCAGTCCACTACCTGTTTAATAATTGCCAGCTCATGTATATTATGGATAGGTATGGCTAAATATTCCTCTTATGTCTTTGACAGCAGCAGGTGAGCGGGCTGCGAACTAGAAAGCCCATGGCTGTAGACTGCAGCAGTTGCAACGTGAGGCAGGTTAGTAATACTCTTGCATGTACTGTCATAGTAAATATATCTAAAAGTAGTAGTAAGTTAATTGCCTGTATAAAACCTGTATTGTTTAATGCATGTACTGCATACACCAGAGAATAGGGCAGGAAGAGTCTCATATAGGTTGTATGTAAATAAAAGCATAATAGCTTGACAATTAAGGTCTAACTGCTGGACTGCATGTGTTCACTCTGGTATCATATGGTAACGTAGAGTTGCAATCACTTAATAGTACTGTTGTAGTAAGCACTGTTACCCACACTGTGCTACATAAATAAATTGTGTAAGAATGTCTGTATATGACTGTTGTAATCCCAAGAGGCCAAATAGCACAACTGAGAGAGACGTAGACAGAAAACACTGAAAAGACAGACAGCAAAATCCAAATAGCACACTCAACTGTGATGTGACCTGTCATATTTTTGGCACACACAGCCATGGTTCGAATCCTGGGATTGATAGTAGGCTGTATGCAGAATCATACCCCACAAGTGTACATAAATTTTCAGAATGTCCAGTAAATTGGCCCATAGCTGTTGCCTGTCACCCTGTCCCCCTGGCAAATCCGTGAGATGATCCCAGACATTTAGGCAGCAAACAAGACATACAACTGATTGTCAGACATCTATAACAACAAACCTGTCATTCTAGCAACCTCCCAAAATGTTATGAGAGTAAGTAGCCAAGTATGTCCTATCTCCACCCCCATGTTGTCAGTCTGTGGCCAGAGTGTGTACAGTAACAATGTGAGACATATGTGCATAATACTAATGTGGAAACTGGTAATTTGTGTGGCAACATGCAGGTAGTGCTAACAAGCATTGCTCCCACAGGTCTGTCAGATATGAACACTGTGCCTAGAAATAAAAGATTGATATCCTCTTCTGGTACTGTTTACCCTGGTATTGTATGACATTGTTAGTGATGCAGTTGCTCAGAATAATAAGGTATTACTCATCACTGCCACGCACACTGTACTACATAATACAACTGTCTAGGAAATCCTGTAAAAGAGTGTTGTAATTACAAGGTCAGAATGTAAAACCACAGGAGAATTATAGGCAGAAATCAGACAAGAGACACACAGCAATACCTATATAGCACACTCGACTGTGATGGATAGTGTTTTATATTTAGCAGACACAGCTATGGTTTGAATCCTGGCTGTGGTAGTAAGTTGTATGCAGAATCATACCCCACAAGTGTACAGAAATGTCCAGCATGTCCAGTTATTTGGCCCATATCTGCTGGCTGTTACCCTGCCCCCTGCCATATCAGTGTGCTAATTTCTGACATGTAGGCAGTATTTCATGTCATATAACTAACTGTCAGACCTGTACATATTTGGAAAATGTCAAATAAAACAAACCTGTCATTGTACAAATCACTAAAGGTTTAAGAGGGTAATAGTCAAAATATGTCCCAGTTCACCTGCATGTGGTGAAGACATGCCCAGAGTGTGTGCAAAAAGAGATGGACAGGTATGTGCATAACATCAACCTGGAATCTGAGAGTATGTGCAGAAACAGTTAGTGTTAACAAAAAATACCTCCACAGGTATAATAGGTAAGAGGTGTATACTGCAGGTAAAACCAGTTCATGTATATAGTTGCCGACAGCCATACCACTGTCCAAACTAAGGCAATAGGATAGTGTACTAATACCTGTAAGGTACAGATCACAGCAATGACTAGGAAAGTAATGAAAACTACAGGAATATGCTAGTTGTTAACTGACATCTTCACCCCCCCGCACAATATCTGCAACAATAAACTAAATACACAACTCAATTGGTATGTGCTGACTTAACTCTACTGTTGGGACATATGTCCTATTATTTGATAATTATTTGAATTTGTTTCTATGCATGTGCTATGTTGAAATACTCCCACATTGCTGGCATGCTGCCATTAATGTACCTGCATGCTGTTGTAATGACCACTGTGGTCCCATATATGCATTTGCTCTATTTGCTATGCAGCTGTTCCATATCTGGTGTTTGGGTTAATGGGAATATCTATGCATGCTGTTATACCTAATTCTGGAATGTGTTGACTATTACTAACCACATATGTTGATAAAATTTAAACACCATAACACGTTTGGGAAGGCCAGTCCCGGCGGACCAACCTGTCCCACATCAGATGGCCGTGGCAGCAGGCACCAGCATGTCTGGGGCCCAACCCAGGACCTCTTCATCTGTTGGTCCTGCACCACCTTTGGGTAGAACCACCTCAGGGGATAGGGCTCGGCCCCCCTGTGAGCAGGCATGGACAGGAACCTGTCACCCATTGCCAGGTCCTGGTCATGGTGTGTAGCGAGCTCCGCAGGGAGGTTGGAGATCTGCTATGCAAGCTTGAAGGTCATGTGTCACAACCAGAGCGTCAGCCTGGACCTCCTACTCAGCCCCCAGCACAGCCACCCTCAGGGCTGTGAAGGTGCAGTGGTGACTGCCCATGGGTGGGGACCTCAGTTCCACTGTTTCCACTAGGGGGCTCATGGGCTTCCCATTTCCCAAAACCCCTCTCCATCAAGATTTTTACCCACCACAGGATCATATACCACCCCTGTATGCATCTTGTTTGTCTTGTCTGCTAACCTACCCAAACTATCTCCCCAAATATACCTACTATCCCTCCCCAACATCCCACTCTCACCTGAAAAAAAAAGGGGGCAATCTGTTCCCAAAAAAAAATCTCGCCCCACACATACCTGTCCATTTCGCACATGTGCCCACTGGACACGTGTAATCTGATCTAATTGACTTCACAATATATTATTGTTGTCCTCATCCCTCTCTCAGGGGTATGAGTGTCCAAATTTATCTTCAAATTCGGTGTATATGCACAGCTGCTGCTGTAGAAGAAATGGGCAGCTATGGACCTTTCCTACACCCTTCTTGCACATCCCTAGCTATTTTTCCTACTGTCTTTCCCTCTTTGTGTCCCTTTTTCACCACTTTCCTATCAACCCTTTTTCATTTTTTTAAGGAAATTAGCATGGGGGTAAGTGGGAGTAAACACTTTTAAGCAGCAGTGAGTGGGTTTAAGCCTGTTTGCGTGAGGGTAAGCAATGCCTACACAGGTTAAGCAATTTAGAAGCTGAGTATAAGAAACTGTACCCAGAAGTTAGCAGTGCTTACCTCCACTCAAACTCGAGCAAACCCACTTACAACTGCTTAAAAGTGCCTTAATCACTCTGTAGCCAATGGCCCTTGTTCTGCCCAGCAACAAAATAAACAGCCTCTGCAAGGCTCAAACCGAAGACCCGGCACACCATAGCCAAAGTGATTTACTACTAATCCATGTCAGACATACATAACTCTGATGTTTTCACAAACATCATCCAGCACAATCATTCAACAGTACAGGAAATATATTTAAACATGTAGATGTATATATTTATTTATGTATTTATTTATTTTACATGCGTTAACCGTGTTAGTCTGCTGAGCTTTTGGCTCATTTTCGGCAGAGACCTGGGGAGAAAAGCTCCACAGTGAATAAAATGTAACAAAGTCCCATTACAGTCAGCAAAAAAGTTACTATCAGGTTACAATAGCACGTGTGTGTGTGTGTGTGTGTGTGTGTGTGTGTGTGTGTGTGTGTGTGTGTGTGTGTGTGTGTGTGTATATTTCTATCTAAATAGTTATATAAATATCTATCTATATACATATGCATACATCTATAGATATATACGTCTACATATATATGTATATATATATATATATATATATATATATATATATATATATATCAATGTATGTATGTAAGTATATATATATATATATATATCAATGTATGTATGTAAGTATATATATATATATATATATATATATATATATATATATATATATGTATATACAGATATATAGCTATAGATATAAAAGAGAACATAACAAATACATCTATAACCACAGGCACTGTTAATGGGTGTGAGGGGGCTCAAGCTACATACGTCTTGTACGTATTGATATTCCCCCCCACACACAGCCAAACAGGTCTGCCCTGCAATACAATACCAACTGTTGCAAGTCCCATGACCAGGACCAGACACAACATGGGCACATGATGTTAACAGTAATCCATCCCACCTGTATGATGTCAGGCTGGTATCAATAACATATCATGCAGTGCAGTCTGGCTACCATAGGGAATGTACAATGTGGAAGCAATAAACATTCCTAAGATACATGCATACACACACACACACACACACACACACATATATATATATATATATATATATATATATGTATATAACTACACATACACACACAGAGATATGTATAGGAAGATACATATTTAGAGGGTGCACACCATACGGAACAGCCAGTATTCCTACAGTTGCCACCTTACCAAATGGACATTGTATGAGTCACCCATACAAAAGACAATGGTTGCCTGAAACATATACCCACAGAGAGGTCAAAGGATCTAACACCACACACAGGTTGGCATACATGAGAGCTTTATTTGTGTACTATTACAGTTGTATATGCCACATCATATAGCTGTTTAGACTTTGAAATACATATAAACAGACTAATACAACTCTCAAACTGATCAATTGATACAGTATTCTGGAAAGCATAACATATGTTGCTATTCAGCCCAAGGCCTTCAAATATCACAACAGTAAAGACAGACTGGGCCACAGGATAACAATTAATCAACAGTAAGTAATGCAGATGTATAGTCCAGCAGCCTATTTCTACACTCTGTATGCAATCCCTAGGGGGAAAAGACTTCAGTTGATACAATGGGATGTATCTGTTGCATTACAAGGCATAACTGAAACCATCACAATCACACTGACAAACAGAACAGTCTGTATGGCAGGAAGCAGTAGGCCTGCATTTTCCCAAGGTGAATTGCATAGTAATGTACATCCACATACCTTAAGGCAGCTTACTCCTGATATCCCTGACATGTTGTAACAGCCTAGGTTAGTTATGGTGCATCCCCCCCACTTGACTGATATACAGGGGCATATACCACTGTTACATACACTGACCACTGGACTGCAGAATGGCACACATGTATTGTGCAGATGAAGCCCACACATATATGGACACATCCCCACAATATGTGTGGGGACCACAACAGCAGTGGAATGATGGCAGGAATGTCAGCATGACATACTCACAGGCCACTACATAACAACCCCTGACAGCATGTCATATGGACAAAGCCTGGCATGTAGGTGGAGGACAGAGGCTGGAACACAGGCCCATATTTGAAATAGTGTTGTCATACACTAAGCAAATTGCTGGTGTTACAGGATAGTCTGCAACATACCCTTAGTCAGGAATATGAAGTCAGAAACACAAATGGATGTAGCCATGTACTGATAGCACTCAACACACACACTGCCAGTGATATGTCTGACACAAGACCTGTGTGGTGGACAGACAAAACATAACAGGCACACCTCTGGCCATCAAGTGGATAGGCCCACAGTTGAAAGCTATGCAAATATATTGCATTCCATGGTAAACTAGTATGTACACACAAACCCTGTAACACTGGTGCTATGCAATGCATACAACAACACTACTAACACTCTCTCTCTGTAGTTCTGGAACCTCATACAAATATGTAACTGGCCTGAGTGTGCAAGTTCTCTTGTAAGAGGTACTGCTACCTGCTATCTCTAACACTGCTGCCCACACACAGGAATGGTGCCCACCATACAGGAAAGGTAAACGGACCACACCCACATGATGTAGGGATTTATAGTAGTGGATTGCCATGACAGAGGTAATTGGAAGTACTACACAGCATGCTGCATGCAGGTAGCAAGTGGAGGACACTGATTGGTGCAGAGGCCATCACCTGATCATGTGCATCACCTACAAAAGCCATGCTGCAATCTATTCCAAGCAGCTCAATCCATTTACTGGAGAGAGAGAGAGAGAGAGAGAGAGAAAGTGAAACCAGATCCACAACCAAAACCAAAATAGAAACAAAGAAAGCAGGCTAAGGCCATAGCCAATGAGAAAAAAAAATACTACAAGGAAACCATCCACAACAGACCTCATTCCCACAACAGGTATGTGAAGTATATATGCATGTAATTGACTGAAGTACTTGGTCCATAATACTGGAATAGATTATGTGGAATGGTATTTATGTGCCATCAGGTGTTGCTGTTCTAATGATGTTCAGCTGAACAACTGCTATGAACAACAGAGTCTGTCCCTGTGGGTAGTGGGCCATACCCATCAACTGTGCAGAGCAGCACTGACTGACAAGATGTAAGCCAACATAGTGTGTATTGAGTAATGGAAAGGATGTATATTACTATGGCCAATAGCTGGTGGTGGAAGTAATGTCATAATGACGGACACGTGGGTTCCAGAACATGTATTGGGAAGAAATAGCAAGGGAATTGTTATGGCTAGCCTTGTATAGGCCCTAGGGCTGATATTCTAGTACCAACCTATGAACCTATGAACCTATGTAGCATGTTGAAATGCCATAGGTGTGTAATAAACTTACCTGCAATCTGGCCCTATATATATATATATATATATATATATATATATATATATATTTACATATATACCCTCCTGATGTTAGACTGTGTCCATATGTGGCACCTGTCTCTGTTGTAGCAAGTGTAGCAAGGCAGAACAGTGCAGCTGTGCAGAAAGGAGAGTTAGAGATTGTGGACCTGATGTCTGAATGTACCCCATATATAGGTATGTATATGTGTACATATATATATATATATATATATATATATATATATATATATATATATATATATATATATATATATATATATATATACATGGATGTCTACAGATATACAGATACCCATATGTAGACATATATCTATATATTTATATATATAAACACATATATAGAACATAAAATATATCTACACACACACACATCCATATATGTATGTGTGTGTGTGTGTGTGTGTGTGTGTGTGTGTGTGTGTGTGTGTGTGTGTGTATGTGTGTGTGTGTGTGTGTGTGTGTGTGTGTGTGTGTGTGTGCATGTCTACATATATACAAACACACACATACACATATGTATGTAAATACATGTCCCCTAAATTATCACCACAGTGCTGCATGCTTTGTGTGAAGGAACATCACACATGGCAATAAACACAGATATATACATCTGCAAGTGTGTGCAACATGGATGGGTATGTCACATGTGAACCCCTTGTTGGGACCACATTGCCCTTGTCTGTGAAGTAGGGAATGGGAATATGGGGAAGGATAGCAGGTATATTTGTGGAGGTGGTTCGGTTGGTAGATATAGAGGACAACCTACAGGGGTGGTATATGACACTTGTGGTGGGTAAACACCCTGTATGGTGTGTGTGGTCTGTGATGTGGAAGCCCCATGAGCCCCCATATGGAAACAATGGGAACAAAGCCCCCACCCATTGCTAGTTACAACAGCAGTTCCATGGCCCTGAAGGTGCCTGGCCTGGAGGCTGAGCAGGAGGAGCATGTGGACCCTGTGATTCTGTACTGGGTGCCCCACGGTGCTGTAGCACATCCCACACTTTTCTGTGGAGCCCCCATGGAACAGACCCTGGATCTGACCTCAGGTGACAGGATCATGTCTGTGTGTACCCCCAGGGTGGGAAAAACACACCCCTGAGGTTGTTCCACCTGAAGGTAGTGCTGGGCCAGTAGATGAGGAGGCCCCAGATTGGGTCCCACATGTGATGTGGCCTGGTAACATGGCCAGATGAGGTGGGAGAGGTTGTTCTGCTGGCAACTATTCCCTAAACATGCTATTGTGTCACTGTTATAGAACATATGTGAGTAGTAATAGTGCACACAATCCTGGAACATGTCCAACAGCATGCATAGATATCCCCAATAACACAGAATGACAGATGTGCAGCAATCACATATTAAGCATACCACATGCATATATGGAACCATAGTGGCCTTGACCATGGCATGCAGATGAAATAGTCCATAACAGGCCAGCAATGAGAGTGTCCATACAAGGAACATGGTTACAAACACATAGCACAAAGTGTGATACAATACAATATCTGTCTCAATGGTAGATAAGCTGTAGCCATACCTACTGAGTTATGTGAACAGTTTGTTTTCACTGATATGGTGGGGGGTGACAGAGATGTGTATTAAGAACTATGGTAACCTTGCTGTATGAGTTGCTCAGACCTGTTTCCATCTTTATGTCTTTCAGGCAAGATGTCCCACGGCCATTTACCAGGATATTCAGCGGTAGAAAATGAGGTCATTTTGAACCACCTTATACAGCACTATCCAGTTCTGTTCAGCAGGACCACCCATGAGCAGCAGGAGAGGACCACCTTGTGGAACGATCTAGTCCACAGGATCAATGATGTCGGCCTTCATAACCACAGTTATGAGCAGGTCCGGCATCATTGTACTGACCTGCTTCGCAATGCCCGTCGGCATGCTGCTGCAGTCTAGAGGGATCACCTTGCAACGGGGGGTCATGCCATTCATCCCCCGACATGTGTTGAGGAGCTCCTCGCCAGCATTGTGGCACCTTTCTGCCCCCACACCCAACAACTGGCAGAGACCATTGTGGAGGTGGGTGCCACCCACACACTGGCCGAGGAGTGTGCAGGTAAGGCCACAGGGCACATCAGTAGACCACTGTTGAGTATGCATCCATATCTGTACAGGTAGATCATGCATATGTGAGATGTCATATATATAGTCTGTTGCTGCATAGTAGTAATAAACAGATGTGCATAAGCTGTAGTATTGTGGACTTGTACTGCTGATGTACTGTAATGCTGCACCCACCCTGTAGCAATGCCACAGCTGTGGTCACTGTCATTGCATCTCTAACACTCTTATGTAGGTCCCTCTAGTATACCACCAAGGCAGCAGCCTGTAGCTGGTGAGTATGGTTTATGTTCATGCTTGCCAATACATCAGGCATGTAATGGCTATGGTATATTCCATGCACACATCTAACACACCTACCCATAATGCATGCCATACATGTTCACATATTGTTGCTGTTAAATATACTGCATCACAGTGGTGACCATGATGGGGTATCGGAAGGGTATGTCAGATACCTGCAAGATAACTAACATCCTGTCATTGTGTAATGTACCCACAGGGGTGAACATAATGGTGGGACACATGGCCTACAGTAGGGACATGTGTGAAACATCACCCTTATACAGTGCTACAGCAGTGTATATACCAGTATTACAATGGCAACTGTTACAGATCTACACTATGGCATAACATAATACTGTGGTCCACATTATTAGCTGGGACTAGGGTGTTACATGTGATGGTCAGTGTTTGGGACACTGCAAACTGACACACATGTGTAGGCCATACTTGTCAAGCATCTACAAATAGGCTGAAGGTGGGGAGGGTGTGTCATCATGACACACCAGTGCACTGCAGCAGGGATCTTAAGGATGCTAATAATGGACATGTGTGAAACATCACCCTTATACAGTGCTACAACAGTGTATATACCAGTATTACAATGGCAACCGTTACAGATCTACACTATGGCATAACATAATACTGTGGTCCACATTATTAGCTGGGACTAGGCTGTTACATGTGATGGTCAGTGTTTGGGACACTGCAAACTGACACACATGTGTAGGCAATACTTGTCATGCATCTGCAAAATAGGATGAAGGTGGGGAGGGTGTGTCATCATGACACACCAGTGCACTGCAGCAGGGATCTTAAGGATGCTAAGAATGGCTGTATCTGCACTAAGTCAGGTTCAGGAACTGTGACAGATGTAACCCTAACTCCACTGCAATAGTGACGGCAGTGTGTGAACTCCAAGGGATGTGCACGTGAGTAAACCTTGCAATCATGCAGACTTGGGGGACATGCGTAGGGCAGACTGACCATATACTGGCAAATGCAGATGGCCCGTGCTAGTATACCCCTGCCAGGAATAGTGACTGCTGTAGTACACATAACAATAGGTGCAACAAACTGTCATGATAAGGGCGTGCACACATATGCACCCACGGAGTGTATGCATTGCAGTCAGCATCTGCACACCTAACACATTTCTTAGACACTGCATGTGAATGTACAGGGCATATGTCACATATCAGGCTCATGCACTGTTAATATATGCGGTGATGTGGTCCCATGGTAGATCAAGAAAGAGTGCATCATATTAACTCATTCCCACCAGTAGAGCTCTTTTGAGTCTGTACCTTTAACTCCTAGTGGGCGTGGCTTCAGCATTTAAAAATTGAAGTTATCACCATACATTTTTAACAAATACCCATTGACAGAGGTCATATATCAATACAACTGTGTTTGCTATCATGTATGCTTCAAGATAAAATTTTCCAATACCTTGTTTGCAACATGGTTTTGGAATTATTAATGCAAATATGAACAGGCAATATTTGACGCCTATAGGAGCAGTAGGGTGTAACTGCAGAAATGCCTTGGAGACGTCACTCATCTGTAATGAGTTAATAAGGGTGTGTACATTCCCAATAGCCACGGTAAGGTCTGACGGTTGTCAGTGTAATAGTATCGTATTGATCATACATGCACCGCTGATGTTGAGATCTGTAAACCAGACGTCAGGCATTCACAAATGACATCTGTCCACATATCATCCCAGGTATGTGTTGCTCAAATACATATGGGCTGTGAGCATTAGAGCAGACATAACTGACACAGTAATACACATTCAGCAATGGTTTGTATGCCTGTGAGGTTTGGTGCACAGTACATGGCAGAGTGCAGAACAGGTGCACAGCAATACTGTGTACATGGGTGCAGTGTTTTCTAGGGGAAGGGGTATTACCTACTAACACAGTCCATGCATCACACACATGTATACTGTTGCTAGCATGGATTGACTATAGCTGCACTGCATGCTGTTAAGTACCATATGTTATGCATGTTGACTGTGTGTACTATCTTTGTGCACCCTCACCTGTAGGTGTGTGTGTGTTTGTGTGTGTGTGTGTGTGTGTGTGTGTGTATGTGTGTGTGTGTGTGTGTGTGTGTGTGTGTGTGTGTGTGCATGTGCATGTGTGTGTGTGTGTGTGTGTGTGTGTGTGTGTGTGTGTGTGTGTGTGTGTGTGTGTGTGTGTGTGTGTGTGTGTGTATGTGTGTGTGTGTGTGTGTCTGTCTGTCTGTGGCTGGGGAGTTATTTAGTCTGCAAGTGCAATCTGGTGGAGTGTAGGGAGAGTTGATGCATGTAAGATGTGAGTGCATGTGTGTGTGTTTGTCTGGGTGTCCATGTATGCAAATGGGTGATTGTGGGGTTGTTCATATGGCAGTACTTCCCTTTGGGATTGTGCAGAATATGGACATGGACTGACACATGAGACACCAGGAATACTTGTCTGATATGTAATCACAGGACAGCTGATAGTATAATAAGGTCTGTAGCATGGAACATGCATTGGGAGGGGAAAGTAGACACCAGGTATACCCTTAATATTTCAATCAGCAGAAAGGTGAACAGCTACCCACATATGCAGCACTACAGATGCATTGGGGAATTACTAGACAACACCAGGGAGTGTATCCATATATTACTGTTGTCCATATGATAAGTTGCTTGAGCAGCAGATCTGGCATGTACTGAGCAATAGTTACATATGACACTCCAGTGCATGACATTATGGAGTGAACATAGTAGCCCTTAACATATAGGGGCCATGCTCACAATGTCCAGACATAACCAGGGTGAACGCTGGATAACAGCAGTGAGGCCATTTAAAACCTACTCCACTCAAGTCAAGGAGGTAATGGAGTAACAGATCTTGTGTTGTGATCACTCTTCTAGCCGTTTAGAGGAATGATATGTTAATGAGTGATATTAATGAGTGTATGTTACCAAGTGTGATGTAGGATGGGGAACTTATGTGAATAAACGTGGGACTGTCTGTAAAATCAGGGACAGGTAGGTATTAAGGTGGAATGTCGGTGTGTGTGTGTGTGTGTGTGTGTGTGTGTGTGTGTGTGTGTGTGTGTGTGTGTGTGTACATGTGTGTACATGTGTGTACTGTTATGCAATGCTATACAGGTCTTAAAGTGTGTTTCTTGTTTTCCCCCACAGGTGGCGAGGTGGGTCAGGGTCCCACCTGCATGCAATCTGATGTTGGTGTCTATACAGACATGGAAGATGGTGGCAGTACTGTTGAGGCACAAGCGGGGTTGTCAGAGGCCGAAACTGTGCCATCATTTGACATCCCCCTCTTAGCCACTCCAACCCCGCACACGGTTACAGTGCCTATACATACCCCACCACCAGTGGCAATAGCAGAGGGACAGTTGGCGGTTGGTGGCAGTGTACAGGAGAGTGTGGTATCCATGCCTACTGTGTCTGGTCACAGCAGGCATAGTCAGATGTCTGGCAGGGCACCAGATAGGCAGATGCACCAGGGTGCTTGTGGTAGGGTCACTGGTCGTCATGTCCCTGGCAGAAGTGGCACAACTGGTACCACCAGGTGCATGTTTCAGACTGTCATGGGGGCGCAGGAATGTATGGAACTGTACATCAGATGGGACCTGAGGCTGCAGAGGGCTGCTCTCTCATCTGCAAGTGACAGCTTTCATGAACTTTCTGGTGCCCTCCATGATTATACCGAGGTCATGTATAGACGGTTGGGTGAGATGGTGGGCCTCATCGACAGTGGTTTGTCCATGCTCAAACATGTGGGAGTGTGGCGATGTGGACATAGGCCAGCAACACCAACAGCTGGTGGTCAACGTGGATGTGCTAGGACACCAAGGGACTCCTGTAGTGGCTGTACCAGCCCCAGCACTGCAGGGCAGGTGCTGTCCATACCATACCATAGCAGGCCATGTGCACATGGCCCTGGCCAGTCCCAGGAGGGACCTGGTTCCAGCGGACATCTGTCACTATCAGGGGAGTGTAGCACATCAAGGCCTGTACCTAGATGTGCCCATGGAACCCCTGGCAGGCACAGTCTGCGTGTCCATGGCCAAAGGTGGTGAACTGCACACCCTGCCAGGTATGGTCTGCAGCTGTCCAAAAAACACCTGTATAGGGCAGACACATGGCAGAACTGTGTGCATGCATACCCACACACTGTACAAACACATGTAGGGCAACCCCATAACTACACACACCATATCACCATGCCCATTTCAACTAATTACACCCCTCACTCACACACATTGTGTCAAACGTATGGCCCACCCTCAGTCTCTGGCAAACCAACAACACACCCTGTGCATATGATGATACCTGTGCCACATCCCTGTCATCCATAACATTGATACAGGGACAGGCTAATATGGTTCTGATGCACACAGTGACTGTACTACAGTGTACCAATGTACTGCTGTGTAACATGCTGTCAGGAGTAATGTTTAATGCATACATGTCAGGTAGTGTAGCTGTCCAGCCAATATGCATTATAGCTGTTAGTAACACTGAGTGATTGTGGTTTCCATAATGATATCCATTTGTGTTGTAGGTGTACACGTGTCAGCAGAAGGATGGTCTGCAGTCATATTCCACAAGGGGTATGGCACTGTGGTGACACCATGGTTCTGACATATCCTGGGTACAGTTGAACACGTCACAGGTTTGTATAACAGTTATTGCCTGTGCCACATTGACCGGTGACCTGCTGGGACATGTATAATCAGCAACCTGATGTAGATCCATCCACATACATGCACACTCTTACTTGGCAACACTGGGACTAGACTCCTACCTAGGTATGCAGTGCTACTGATGTGTGTGGCCTTCATTGCACACACCACACAGCATTTAGGGTGAGGTGTGTTCCAGATTACATGTTACATGCAGAACATCCCCAGACATGCACAATATGGTAAAGGGGGATGTAATGGTTGTATATGGACAATACATAGTGTGACATACCATCATATACACATTAACAGACACATAACAGGCAGACACACATCCAAGAGACCTGGGCATATCGTTGCTAACTAACTTGTCAGTGTGTCCAATGTGTTACAGGTAGGCTGCACATAGCACGTGCATAACTGGGCTGGATTGTGGTATCAGTTACCTGTATGGTTGATGGTGACAGTGGTCACCATACAGTGGTACATGGGACATATACTGGGTGTACCATGGTGTAATGACAGTGTACACAGCACCCACATCCCACGGTAGATATTGTACTCACTGGAACTCATGATGACACTCTGACATCCCCACCATCACAAATTGTCAACGACTGTGACACAACCCATTGTACATCCCAACAGTGGTACTACAGGGATATGCATCTAATGCAAATGCCACAGGCATAGTAGGGTGTTGCATTGTCATGCCTCACCTATGGGCAGCAACAACACTATCCATACTATTATGTTGCAATGCATATTGTAATAGGAGTATGTGGCCATGGAATGCTGTACCCTACAGATATACAGACATGCACACATACACACACTTGCCAGAACTCAATGGGTATCCCATGCCTATCGGCAAATTTGTACAACACTGTTGTGCTGATACTGCAAGGCTCATGTAGCCATTAAGGAGAGGAGCATAACAGGGTACATGTGATGTCTGATACAGCAGAAGCCACATCTTACTATGGCAATGGATGTTGTGGTGGTTGTGAAGGCCCTCATGGTATTCCCAACTACAGGTGTACTAACACACAGACACTGCTATCCTCAGTAATGCACACGCACACATGTGTCAGTACTGGGATGTATCACTGCAGGTGGTCATATGTGTGTACCTGGCTATTGTCCATGGAGAGATGGGTAGTGTAGGGGATGTGTGTACAGTAGTATCATGCCACCTGCCATGTGCCAGAAGGTAATCTATCAACAGACACCACTGTGGTGACCCTCAGGGTGAGAGTGACATGCATCAGCCAATCCTCTGGGTGCCTCCTACAAATGGCCCCTGAGGTGATCCAGTTGACATGTATGCAACATGTATTACAACACATGGTTAGAGTCTGTGATGGAGACCTGTACCCAAGCATGTTCTGTTGACTGTGGTAGTGTAGTGTAGACACCCATGGCATGTGGTGCATACATGGTGTTGTCTCCTATATGTGCCAGTTATAACACAGCTGGGCAGACATGTCAGTGTCAGCTAAGCATAGGTTGCCTCTACATAACCAAGCTGGATACCTGCCATCTGCACATCTGTACACGGACTGACAGGCATCATCTTGGCAAGTAGCTATGCAGTAGGATGAATGTGTTGACAGTTAGACGTCTGACACCAATATGTATGCCAGTACTACATGTTAGAAACCCTCTCTGACATGTGCTGTACAGACAGTAGTCTACAGTTACTTTCCACATGTCAGATTATTATCCAGTAGGGGACATATACTGTGACACAGCTCACACACCAGGAACATGACAGGAAGGCCTCAGAGTCCAGCTATGCTTGCTGGTGTGCTTGTTGTCAGTACTACATTTAGCAGTCTACTCTTTCCTGTCAACAGTAGTACCCCCATGATACACTACATGCCAGTATGACAGCATGTAACCTGGGTTACTACCCTTGTATGTAACACATTCACACAGGTAACAGTGCTGTATAGGTCTTATATACTTGAGTGTCCCAGACATGACACTCGCACCCCTTGCTACTGTAATGACAGCACATAGACACATGTATTGTACATGGCATTGCATACACTTATTACAAATGTCATTACCCTGCTATGTTATCAAACTAGGATATGAGCACTGGTTTCCAGGGCTGAGCCATGCTTAGCAGGTGTCAGCATTGCTGCAATATAACAGCTAAGCAGATTTGCCCATGGTAAGTGAAGCCTACATGGTGTAAGCACCCGTACATTTAACCATAGCTTAGCACCATTTAGCTTCATGCAAACCCACGCAAAAGCACTTAAAGCTGCTTAAAACTGCCTTAACCACTCTGTATCCAACAGCCCATGCTCTGCCCAGCAACAAAATACACAGCCCTTGAACCCAGGACCTTGTACACTATAGGCACAACAGTTAACCACTACACCATGACAGCTGTGAAGACAGTTGTTGTTTTTCCACTATATCTATCACTACACATATTGAATAGTGTTGAACAATTGCTTTGACTTTCACAATTGTGTAGTACTTGTTATTGATATTACTGTTGCATCACATATATTGTTATATCTAAATATACACATATCAGATACATACAGTGAGATACATCTGGGAAGGTACACACAGCCATGATGTTTACACATAACAGGAATATGGATATATACATATACATATGTAGATATATGTCTACGTGTACATACACATATATATTCATACATATGTATGTCTACACATCTGTATAGTGCATCATATATATGGCCATTTTTAGATCTCTCTCTCTCTCTCTATATATATATATATATATATATATATATATATATATATATATGTGTGTGTGTGTGTGTATGCACATCCTATGTGTACAGATATACATATTTATGTCGATATATATGTAGATATCTATAACTATATGTGCATACATATCTAATCAAATATACCTATTTATGTCGATATATATGTATATATCTATAACTGTATGTGCATATGTATCTATATAGCTGTATATGTGTAGACATATATTGCTGTGTACATGTATATATTTGAGTTTCTATATGTATGTATGTATATATATATATATATATATATATATATATATATATATATATATGTCAGTACTAAGAAAAGCACAACAACACTCCACAAGGTAAATATCATGCTGCTGAATGAAACAAGTAAAACAGCAATCAAAATGGTAGCAGCAGCAACAACCATGCGGTTCTTTCCAAAGGATAGCTCAGCACAAGTAGAACACAGTAGATAAAATCCAAAAATCAAGTTTAATAAGTGCACACAGTAGGTAAGCACTTTCACAATACAGCTTCTTCAGACCATTGAAAAGTGCAATCAATTAAGCAGCCTTTATATACTCAACATCAATTAATTCTGATATCATAATCACAATTTAAAGTAGCAAAACCATCATGCAAAAGTAATGATTCCTATATACACAATAAAATGAAAAAACATGCCCATAACTAATAAACATATACTAATATTTAACATATATAAATATATATATATATATATATATATATATATATATATATATATATATATATGTATAAATACTAATAAAGCACAATAAACCACTGTCAACAACAATAAAAAATGTATAAAAATATATCACTACACATCTAGCCTAAAACTCATACATATTACTCATAACTTAAAATAAAATAAATCACCTAACTCGCGTACTTTTGGTTTTAAGAAAGGGTCTTATAGAAGCCTTCTCATTTAACCCTTTACCTGAATCAGCTCTCAAATGCATGATCCATTTAACTTCCTTCTCCTCAGTGATACTTCTAACATTACCTCCTCTTATACTCGATAAGATAACCTCAACAACCATAAATTCAAAGGTATGCTGATACCGTGATAACATCACATGTTTCGCTAACGCATTGGTGGTCAAACCTGTTCTGATATTATAAAGATGCTCCCTAATCCTGTTTTTAAAATATCTGTCTGTCTTCCCTATGTAAAATGATCGACAGGCCACACACACAGCAAGGTATACCACATGCTGGGTATTACAGTCTGCTGAACAGTTAAAAACATATTCCAACCCTGTATCAGGATGTACAAATTTACCAGCACTATTTATGTATGGACAAAAATTACACATACCACATGGATTAGTGCCTGTTGTAACACCAGATCTATCTCTAGTTTTTTGATAACATAACATTCTTTTCAAATTACGTTTATTCTTATATCTAAACCTAGGTCTCCCACGAATAACACTTGCTATCTGTGGGTCAGTCAGAAGTACATTCCAATGTTTATTAAAAATGTCATAAATATTCTTATTATCTATAGTATAGAACATAGGTATCCTGATCTCAGAACACTCTGGAAAATTTCTGCATCTCTCAACATTAGAATGATCAGAAAAATAGGGCTTCGCTCTATCTCTCCTCAGAGAGTTTAAATCAGACAGCCCTTCATTCAGGTCATACTGACCATACCCTCGCTGTGTAAATCTATCTTTAAGATTTAATAATTCTGAAGAGAAACCTGCATCAGTATTATTCAATCTAAAGATGCACATTCCCTGCCCCTTCACCACATTAAGGAATACATAATTCAGATGCATACTTTGTCTGAATGTATTCTTGTGACATTCCTTCCTAAATACTCCTGTATTAAAGGAGTCATCACTCAACCTTTCCACAAAAACATCCAGAAACGCTATCTTCACTGCTGACGAAAACATAGTAAACTTTAAATAACTAGTGGCACTGTTCATCCATTCCACAAATCTATCCAACAGATTCTTACTACCACTCCAAATAAAAAAGACATCATCCACAAAACTCCTATAAAAAGATACACGTCTATGAAACAATTCCATAGAACATAGTATTTCCTCCTCCCAAAGAGCTAAGAACATGTTGGTGTAGCTATTGGCACAAGGTGTGCCCATAGCCACGCCATCACGCTGTATGATAGGGGTCTCCTCAAACAGGAAAATATTACTTCCAAGGATTGTCTCTAAAAACAGACAAATAAGATCTACCAATTTGTTGTCATAAGCACTATGTTTATGCAAATAACTTCTCACAAAATCAACCCCTTCTACATTGGGTATTACTGTATAAAGGGATTGTACATTCAAAGTTACAAACAATAAATCACCAGCTAAACAGGGACGACTCGTAAAAACATAAAGGTCCTTCAAAAACTGTTTGGTGTCCCTCAAAATCATAGGGTGCTCATTAACAAGTGGACGTAAATGCTTCTCTACAAAAACTGAGAATGGTTCGGTACACCACCCCCTACCAGACACAATAGGCCTCATAGGGGGGTTGTAACCATTCTTATGAACCTTAGGGAGGCCTTGTATTATGGGTATAATAGGGTCATTTACATATAAATACTTGAACAAATCCATTGTAATTATACCACTCTTAACCAAGTCATCTAACATGGCTTTGGTCCCATTGATTCTAACAGTAATTTCATCAAAATCAATAGGACTATAAAATCTGACATCATTCAACATCTCCCTCATAGAGAGGCGGTATCTACAGGCATCCATTATTACCACAGGGCCACCCTTATCAGCTGGTCTGATAACTAAGTTAACATCTGATTGCAAGTTCTTCAAAGCCTCACATTCTCTGAAACTCAAATTAGTCCTTAATTTGTGAAACGTTCCACTGTGTACATTGCTAAAATACTTATACAAATCATATTCAACTAACTTATCAAAGGCTAGTACCAAGGGATGATTATTAGGTATATAAGTACTCGATCTCTTGAACTTCACTTCATCATAAGACAAATCCCCTCCCATCTCCAGTTTCAACATAACATTTCTAGTAAATGTCCTCAAATCAATCACAACATCATTGAGTTCACTGGTACTTGTAGGTATAAAACCAAGCCCTTTATTAAGGACTGAACACTCAAACGAGTCAAGAACTCTCTAAGATATGTTCCATACTAAACAGTTCCAGCCTGACTCCACATTTTCTTGAGAGTGCGACCAGATTGTCTCTCGGGTGAGATCTTCCATTTCTGCCTTCCTCGACTGGCAGATTGCCCTCTCCTCATACCTCTCTCTATTGGTATGGGTAAAGGGAACTGGTAAAAACTACCAGTAACATGACTACTAGTAGATGGTTCAGGCTCATACCTCTGCATCCCTTTAGGACGTGTGTCCACTGGACGCACAGTACCATTGCAATCATGAATGTCTAAAGATAAATTGTCATTAGATGTTACTAAATTAGCATTCGTCACAGATGTGGAAGCAATATTACTGTTAGTTGTGGTCTCCCTTGGATCCAACACAAGTGATTGTGCTATCACATTACTATTAAGTTCAACAGACCTCACTGTTCCTTTACCACATTCATTAACTTTCCTTGTTGTCATATCATTACCAACACCTCGTGCTTCATTTCTATCATCATTGTGGTCATTAACTCTAGGCCAGGTGAAGACATGACCTAGCTAGAAATCTCTAATGTCTCTATCCAGCTTACCCCTTATTTGCATTAAAGTCCTTCTTTCAAAGATAGCAACACCATCCAACAATACTTCTAATGCAGGGTCAACAGCAGCCTTAGTAAATTGCGTATACAACATAGCCTGCTGCTCCTTAATGGACACACTGAGGCTATTATCCTCTGGCTTAAAAAATTCTATTAACAAAGTCATATATTTGGCGCTCACCTCAAGGTTCAATAGCTGCCACTTAGCCAATAGTTCAGGGAATTGCGCTCCATACCTTGGAATCTTTAGAACACGCAGACCCCTCTGTACTATTTTCCTCTGCAAGCAGGCTTCAAAATGCTGTCTCTGCATTTGTAAATGCTTCAATTTCAAGAAATCCATTTCTAGCTGATCTATCGCCCTCTTCAGGTTATCAGCCTCATCTACACCAGCCATAGATGCAGATCCAGCTGTATTAACTTCATATGCTAAAAGTGGGTTAACACTTTCACTCATAAAGATATTAAACCTCTCAATAGGGTTAGCATCAGTACGGAATACAGCCTCCTGCCTTTGTATAACTTCAGTAGCTCGTAACCCAGTCTCTGGTTTGCTATTCAGCTCTAAATTATGTTGTCTGACCTCCGGTCTATAGCTCAATTCCACAACATTTGACATACCTTCCGCCATGCCCTCATGGTGTGTGATAAACGTAGAAATCAGTACAAAGAAAAGCACACCAACACTCCACAAGGTAAATGTCACGCTGCTGAATGAAACAAGTAAAACAGCAATCAAAATGGTAGCAGAAGCAACAACCATGCGGTTCTTTCCAAAGGATAGCTCAGCACAAGTAGAACACAGTAAATAAAATCCAAATGGTATCAGTAGCAACAACCATGCGGTTCTTTCCAAAACATGGCTCAGCACAAGTAGAACACAGTAGATAAAATCCAAAAATCAGGTTTAATAAGTGCACACAGTAGGTAAGCGCTTTCACAATACAGCTTCTTCAGACCATTGAAAAGTGCAATCAATTAAGCAGCCTTTAAATCTTAAACCAAAAGTACGCGAGTTAGGTGATTTATTTTATTTTAATTTATGAGTAATATGTATGAGTTTTAGACTAGATGTGTAGTGATATATTTTTATACATTTTTTATTTTTGTTGACAGTGGTTTATTGTGCTTTGTTAGTATTTACACACACACACACACACACACACACACAGATATATATATATATATATATATATATATATATATATATATATATATATATATGTTAAATATTAGTATATGTTTATTAGTTATTGGCTTCTTTTTTCATTTTATTGTGTATATAGGAATCACTACTTTGACATGATCGTTCTGCTTCTTTAAATTGTGATTATGACATCAAAATTAATTGATGTTGAGTATATAAAGGCTGCTTAATTGATTGCACTTTTCAATGGTCTGAAGAAGCTGTATTGTGAAAGTGCTTACCTACTGTGTGCACTTATTAAACCTGATTTTTGGATTTTATCTACTGTGTTCTACTTGTGCTGAGCCATGTTTTGGAAAGAACCGCATGGTTGTTGCTGCTGACACCATTTGGATTTTATTTACTGTGTTCTACTTGTGCTGAGCTATCCTTTGGAAAGAACTGTATGGTTGTTGCTGCTGCCACCATTTTGATTGCTGTTTTACTTGTTTCATTCAGCAGCGTGACATTTACCTTGTGGAGTGTTGGTGTGCTTTTCTTTGTACTGATTTCTATGATTATCACACACCACAAGGACATGGCGGAAGGTATGTCAAATGTTGTGGAACTGAGCTATAGACCGGAGGTTGGACAACGTAATTTAGAGCTGAATAGCAAACCAGAGACTGGGTTATGAGCTGCTAAAGTTATACAAAGGCAGGAGGCTGTATTCTGTACTGGTGCTAACCCTATTGAGAGGTTTAATATCTTTATGAGTGAAAGTGTTAACCCACTTTTAGCATATGAAGTTAATATAGCTGGATCTGCATCTATGGCTAGTGTAGATGAGGCTGATAACCTGAAGAGGGCGATAGATCAGCTAGAAATGGATTTCTTGAAATTGAAGCATTTACAAATGCAGAGACAGCATTTTGAAGCCTGCTTGCCGAGGAAAATAGTATGGAGGGGTCTGCGTGTTCTAAAGATGCCGACATATGGAGCACAATTCCCTGAACTATTGACTAAGTGGCAGCTATTGAACCTTGAGGTGAGTGCCAAATATATGACTTTGTTAATAGAATTTTTTAAGCCAGAGGAGGATAGCCTTAGAGTGTCCATTAAGGAGCAACAGGCTATGTTGTATACGCAATTTACTAAGGCTGCTGTTGACCCTGCATTAGAAGTATTGTTGGATGGTGCTGCTATCTTTGAAAGAAGGACTTTAATGCAAAAAAGGGGTAAGCTGGATAGAGACATTAAAGACTTCCAGCTAGGTCATGTCTTCACCTGGCCTAGAGTTAATAACCCCAATGATGATAGAAATGAAGCACAAGGTGTTGGTAATGATATGACAACAAGGAAAGTTAATTAATGTGGTAAAGGAACAGTGAGGTCTGTTGAACTTAATAGTAATGTGATAGCACAATCACCTGTGTTGGATCCAAGGGAGACCACAACTAACAGTAATATTGCTTCCACATCTGTGACGAATGCTAATTTAGTAACATCTAATGACAATTTATCTTTAGACATTCATGATTGCAATGGTACTGTGCATCCAGTGGAGACACGTCCCAAAGGGATGCAGAGGTATGAGCCTGAACCATCTACTAGTAGTCATGTTACTGGTAGTTTTTACCAGTTCCCTTTACCCATACCAATAGAGAGAGGTATGAGGAGAGGGCAATCTGCCAGTCGAGGAAGGCAGAAACGGAAGATCTCGCCCGAGAGACAATCTGGTCGCACTCTCAAGAAAATGTGGATTCAGGCCGGAACTGTTTAGTATGGAACATATCTCAGAGAGTTCTTGACTTGTTTGAATGTTCAGTCCTTAATAAAGGGCTTGGTTTTATACCTACATGTACCAGTGAACTCACTGATGTTGTGATTGATTTGAGGACATTTACTAGAAATGTTATGTTGAAACTGGAGATGGGAGGGGATTTGTCTTATGATGAAGAGATCGAGTACTTATATACCTAATAATCATCCCTTAGTACTAGCCTTTGATAAGTTAGTTGAATATGATTTGTATAAGTATTTTAGCAATGTACACAGTGGAACATTTCACAAATTAAGGACTAATTTGAGTTTCAGAGAATGTGAGGCTTTGAAGAACTTGCAATCAGATGTTAACTTAGTTATCAGACCAGCTGATAAGGGTGGCCCTGTGGTAATAATGGATGCCTGTAGATACCGCCTCTCTATGAGGGAGATGTTGAATGATGTCAGATTTTATAGTCCTATTGATTTTGATGAAATTACTGTTAGAATCAATGGGATCAAAGCCATGTTAGATGACTTGGTTAAGAGTGGTATTATTACAATGGATTTGTTCAAGTATTTATATGTAAATGACCCTATTATACACATAATACAAGGCCTCCCTAAGGTTCATAAGAATGATTACAACCCCCCTATGAGGCCTATTGTGTCTGGTAGGGGGTGGTGTACCGAACCATTCTCAGTTTTTGTAGAGAAGCATTTATGTCCACTTGTTAATGAGAACCCTATGATTTTGAGGGACACCAAACAGTTTTTGAAGGACTTTTATGTTTTTACGAGTGGTCCCTGTTTAGCTAATGATTTATTGTTTGTAACTTTGGATGTACAATCCCTTTTTTACAGTAATACCCAATGTAGAAGGGGTTGATTTTGTGAGACGTTATTTGCATAAACATAGTGCTTATGATAACAAATTGGTAGATCTTATTTGTCTGTTTTTAGAGACAATCCTTGGAAGTAATATTTTCCTATTTGAGGAGACTGCTTTCATACAGCGTGATGGCGTGGCTATGGGCACACCTTGTGCCAATAGCTACGCCAACATGCTCTTACCTTTTTGGGAGGAGGAAATACTATGTTCTATGGAATTGTTTCACAGATGTGTATCTTTTTATAGGCATTTTGTGAATGATGTCTTTTTTATTTGGAGTGGTAGTAAGAATCTGTTGGATAGATTTGTGGAATGGATGAACAGTGTCACTAGTTATTTAAGTTTACTATGTTTTCGTCAGCAGTGAAGATAACGTTTCTGGATGTTTTTGTGGAAAAGTTGAGTGATGGCTCCTTTAATACAGGAGTATTTAGGAAGGAATGTCACAAAAACACATTCTTACACAGACAAAGTATGCATCCGAATTATGTATTCTGTAATGTGGTGAGGGGGCAGGGAATGCGCATCTCTAGACTGAATAATACTGACGCAGATTTCTCTTCAGAATTATTAAATCTTAAAGATAGATTTACGCAGTGAGGGTATGGTCAGTATGACCTGAATTAAGGGCTGTCTGATTTAAACTCTCTGAGGAGAGATAGAGTGAAGCCCTATTTTTCTGATCATTCTAATGTTGAGAGATGCAGACATTTTCCAGAGTGTTCTGAGATCAGGATACCTATGTTCTATACTATAGATAATAAGAATATTTATGACATTTTTAATAAACATTGGAATGTACTTCTGACTGACCCACAGATAACAAGTGTTATTTGTGGGAGACCTAGGTTTAGATATAAGAATAAACGTAATTTGAAAAGAATGTTATGTTATCAAAAAACTAGAGATAGATCTGGTGTTACAACAGGCACTAATCCATGTGGTATGTGTAATTTTTGTCCATACATAAATAGTGCTGGTAAATTTGTACATCCTGATACAGGGTTGGAATATGTTTTTAACTGTTCAGCAGACTGTAATACCCAGCATGTTGTATACCTTGCTGTGTGTGTGGCCTGTCGATCATTTTACATAGAGAAGACAGACAGATATTTTAAAAACAGAATTAGGGAGCATCTTTATAATATCAGAACAGGTTTCACCACCAATGCGTTAGCAAAACATGTTTTGTTATCAGGGTATCAGCATACCTTTGAATGTATGGTTGTTGAGTTTATCTTATCGAGTATAAGAGGAGGTAATGTTAGAAGTATCACTGAGGAGAAGGAAGTTAAATGGATCATGCGTTTGCGAGCTGATTCAGGTAAAGGGTTGAATGAGAAGGCTTTGATTAGACCCTTTCTTAAAACCAAAAGTACGCGAGTTAGGTGATTTATTTTATTTTAAGTTATGAGTAATATGTATGAGTTTTAGGCTAGATGTGTAGTGATATATTTTTATACATTTTTTATTGTTGTTGACAGTGGTTTATTCTGCTTTGTTAGTATTTATACACACATATATATATATATATATATGTTAAATATTAGTATATGTTTATTAGTTATTGGCTTCTTTTTTCTTTTTATTGTGTATATAGGAATCACTACTTTTGCATGATGATTCTGCTTCTTTAAATTGTGATTATGACATCAGAATTAATTGATGTTGAGTATATAAAGGCTGCTTAATTGATTGCACTTTTCAATGCTCTGAAGAAGCTGTATTGTGAAAGCGCTTACCTACTGTGTGCACTTATTAAACCTGATTTATGGATTTTATCTACTGTGTTCTACTTGTGCTGAGCTGTGTTTTGGTTTTGGAAAGAACCGCATGGTTGTTGCTGCTGACACCATTTGGATTTAATTTACTGTGTTCTACTTGTGCTGAGCTATACTTTGGAAAGAACTGTATGGTTGTTGCTGCTGCTACCATTTTGATTTATATGTATGTATATATATATATATATATATATATATATATATATATATATATATATATATATATATATGCAAATATGTATATAGATATGTATATGTGTATATATCTATATAGATATATGGATACATATATATCTATATATCTATACACATATATGTTTACCATATGTCCAGAACACAGAGTGGAGTCCTACCTCAGCACCTATAGTCCCAAACGCTTAGTGCAAGGGGATGTCATGTATGTATTGCAGGTATATATGTAGACTGTTACTACTGTAACAGGGGCTGTCTTAACATACATGTTGTGTGTGGGAGGTCACATCTGCTTTTGACATGTATGCCATTGGCTACTGACAGGCATCCTAAGGACATCATAGTACAGTGGCACTGCTAGCACAGTAATGATCCTGTGGACTACAGCACAGATACGACCAATATATGTGGACAGCCTGGCAGTCTGTGGTCACTCCAGAGGTGTACACAGATCCCCTTCATGCAAGACATGTGGACCATGCCTCACAATGTGGATATTAACAGCCATGTACATGGGTATATCGTGTAAATACTGGACTACATATGCCCACACAGTTTATGCATTCACACACACCAGTCTGTCCTGACACATAATACCTGGTGGTGCAGAGGTCACATGGCCACATACTACCCAGTAGTTAGTGACATACATCTGTACAGAATCCCACTGCTTTGCCAGAAATACACAACAGTTATGGTGGCCTGGCAGCAGTATGTCTTGTAAATAACTGGACATAACAGCACACTGGGTAATTACACTAAGCTGTTAGGCATGTCACAAAGTAATGTGCAAACTACAGGCAGACTGCCACAAAACTGGACTACATTTTGTATGGGAGAATACACATGTACCTGCAAATATAGCAGGCTGTACACGCATGTCACAGCACAGAGTAACAGACACCTGTGAGAAAGTGCATACTCACAACCAATGTGAACACAGCCACAGCCACATAGGGTAAAGAAGCTTAATATGACACTATATGGACTGTCTGATAAACATCATCCTCATATGTGCCACTTACACACTAACCCTACATGAACTGGGTCGCGACACAGTGTGGTCTGACGCCTGTCTGTTGTATGGGACATGTGTGTGTCTGGCCCTACAGACATGTGAGCCAATAGGGTACCATACACTGGAGCAGCATGTAACATCAGATAGAACAGGACCAAGAACAATGGCATATACCACAGTCAATGCACAGCCTAAGGTACGTATGCGCAATACACATACTGTCAACAATCACCATAAGTACACAGACCCTGGTACTGTACACACAAACATAGAATGCCCAGGTTATGTCCTGAGAAATAACCCCTACTATATATAACATGTGTAGCTGTCTGATATCTGACTGGCTTGTTATCAGGTATGATGTCAGTAAATAATGGTGTACAGAACATATGCACCTCTTACTGCATGACATATGTACAAAGGTTGACAGACTTGTGGCTGGAGCCACAAACACTGGGCCAGTATTGGCATGTTGCTGTGATAACCTCATACATTTACTGTCATAAAAAATAGTCCACGGACTCCTTGTGCCAGCAAGCAAACACAAATGTTGTCTTAACGCAATTTTATTGATTTACAAGCGTTTTCGCCACACAACAATGTGGCTTCTTCAGAGAGAAAGAAATTAACAATGTAAAATAGTGCACACCTCTTTTATATAACTCAGAAGGGAAATGACATCACAAAAGGTAAAAGAGCTCATTAAGCTCATGAATTAATAATGCATATCTATACAGGTTATATATAAAAATACAGGTTAAATATAAAAAAATGTTTTAGAGGTAATCAAACTATTAGTCAAACTCCAGCCTAAATGATTGAAAACTCTAAAGTAATAAAAATTCAACCAAAGGACAGAAACATAAAATAATATGTTGAAACAGTTTTTCAGAAAATTTCTTAGTGTAAAATTATTTATCCCTATTAAAAAGGCATTGAATGAGTCAAAATCACAGCAAAATTATTGCAATAATGTGTAGTCAATACTTTATGGACACACATTAAATTTGGAATAAAATAAAAATAAAATAAATAAAAGTAAAGCATACCAAAACCTAAAGTAGGTAGAGAAATTGTCCCGAAGGGCCTACGGAGTAATTTCTCTCCATCTGGTTTAATTAATGACAAAAACTTCTTTGTGGACTTGAGGGACTTATTCCAACAACAAGGCTTGCAATTGTTGGAACTGATTGTTAAACATTATAACCAGTATGTTTGTGTTTTACTGCAGGAAATTGATGATTTAGATAAAGAGATCAAAGCAGATCTGAATTTTGCAAGGTACAGGTTCGATTACGACCGTACCTTGTCAAGTATTGATACATTGCTAGTCAAGTTAAAACTAAATAAAAATAAAAAGTTAGTTAGGGATAGGTTGGCCTACCAGGACAACAGTGCATATCCTAAACTACAGGTTCTAGACCCTCAGAAATCTACTGTTAGGACTAGTCAGGAACAACTTGACCCTACACCTAATCTTGATTTGGACGAACCCCACCTAGATGAGGATTACTTAGGTGAGGAAGAGGTAGGGCCTAGACGTAGTGACAGAATCAAAGGGCTTAAGAATAATAACCCAGGTAACAAAAGCAATCAAAACAACAGGGACAACAGTAGCAAAAGTAACAACAGTTTTTTAGGCAAACGCAATTACCGTCAACATTACAACAAGAGACAGAACAGGAATTGATGGTTTCTAGCCTTACTACTGTTGATAACTGTTTCCCCCACTGTATTGACATAGGGGGTGTAGATAACAATAACATGATTAGTGCCATCAGCCCTCACGATCAATATGAGGCCTCAAGAATTATCTTAAACCAAAAAGGAGATTTCACTATTTACAATTTTACAGAACTCCAATTAAGGGAAGAACTTGTTGAGCTCCTCGCTCTTGGTTATACCTTTGTCCCTAGTAAAATGGGGGACATTTCAAAGGAGATCATTGAGCTAAAATGCTTTGTTCGAAAGTTAAACTTCAAGTTACTTTTTAATAATGATTCTGCCCCGTCTTATGACACTTTAAGATTACCTAGTGTGTTTAATCCCCCTATCCATCCCTCTCTACAGTTATTTGAGAGAGTCTGTGAGGCTGACATTAGACACTCATTCAAGGACCGTCAGAGTAATACTGAATCCTTAAGATATAACATTACTAAAGAGCAAGCTTCACTTTTGGAGGAACTTTGTCATTACCCAGTCAGATTAGTCAAACCTGACAAGGGAGGGGGCTTAGTCATCATGGATAATTCTAGGTACACTGAGAAAATGCTTGAGGTACTGGGTTCACCAGCTTACTCTCCAGCTTCCCTTAACGAGATACACCGGACCCACAACATGATGAGAGGGCTCTTCCGTGATTTGTTTTTGGGAGGTAAGATAGATCTTGACACCTACAACTATATAGACATCACGTTGCCAAAAATTCCAGTAATGTTTGGCATACCCAAGGTTCATAAGGATGTCAACAATCCGCCCATGCGGGCATTAGTTGACGGTATATCATCCATGACGTATCCTAGTGCTAAACTAGTGGACACGATTTTGTCTAAATATCTAAAGAACCTTTGTGGAGTATGCAAAGATTCCTGGACCTTCCTGGGAAATCTTAATGATACACCGTTTGACGATGAGAACAATTTTCTCACCATCGACGTTGTGGATTTATACACTTCTATTCCACACCAGGAAGCTTTGGAATGGATAGCCCTTCTACTCACAGACTTTGGAGCGCCGAAAACGGAAGTAGACCTCGTCACAGAAATTTTGGACGTGGTCTTGTCATCAAATTACTTCCTATTTGACAAGAAATACTTCTTACAGAAAAAAGGTGTGGCCATGGGCTCCCCTTGTGGAGCTTCTGTGGCCAACTTTTTCATGGGATACTGGGAAAAGAATTTCCTTTTCTCGTCAGTAGACCAGATGCGGTTTCTACAATTCTATACAAGATACCTTGACGATATTTTCATCCTATTTCGGGGTAGTAACATGGAAGCTAGCCAATTTGTACAATTCTTAAATGGTACAACAGAATTCCTGAAATTCACGTCGAAGTTCTCGGTATGTGAAATAGATTACCTTGATGTGAAATTAAGGAAAGATGTTAATTTGAACACTTATACATCTAGTGTTTACAGAAAGCCAACATACTGCAATTCTTTCCTGCACTTTTCAAGCCATCACCCCTTCAAACAAAAGAGATCTATTGTGAAGGGGCAAATGGTTAGGGCAGGTAGAATGTGCAGTAACTTTGCTGACTTCCAGAGTGAATGTGATCTGCTGGGTAACATGTTCCTTAACAGGGGCTACCCTAGATATTTAGTTGATGAAATTACGTCAGAGGTTATAGTTAAGAGGACGAATGGGTTTTACAAACCCATTCTTCAGGGTCAACCTTTACCTGATTATAGTCCTAATGAGGGATTTCAGTCACCTTCTGGTAACACCCCCTTACTGTGCGATATCATCAGGAATAGCAATGGACGTGATTTTTCAACCAGCTATGTTAACACCTATAGTCTTAATTCTAGGACTATTACCTCACTAATACGGAAGAACTGGCAATTCATTTTGGGAAGCCCAGGACTCACAGAGAAATTGGGACTTGTTCCCAATTTCGTCTTTAAAAGAAATAATAATCTCAAAGAACTCTTACAAAGGGATCTCTCTAGAAAAATTTTTAATAGACGAACAGGTATGTACCCATGTGGTTTCTGCAATTGGTGCCATAAAATGAGGGCTGGTCAGACTTACACAATAAGGGATAAGAAGTACACAATCCAATTTCCACTTAACTGTGAGAGCAGATCCGTCGTATATGTGGCTTTTTGTGAGTGTTGCCCCTCTTTCTATCTAGGGAAGACCGACCGTAGACTACGGGACCGTGTCTACGAGCACATGTACGCTATTAAGAAGAACACTGACGTCAACGCATTAGCAAAACACATAGATAACCACCCAGGGCACTCTTTTTCATTTATGGCTATCGACCAAGTAAATAGCAACATCCGTGGGGGCCCTATATCGTTGCTCTTAGAACTACGTGAACTAGAGTGGCAATTGCGCATGGACGCATTTTGCTATCCGGGTTTAAATGAAAACTGCAACATTTCTGCAGTACTTAGAATGAGGAGTTATTTGAGGTAGGATACTGTTGTACATACACTATGCACTGTTTAACTGCAAAACAACTATTACCTACTTTAGGTTTTGGTATGCTTTACTTTTATTTATTTTATTTTTATTTTATTCCAAATTTAATGTGTGTCCATAAAGTATTGACTACACATTATTGCAATAATTTTGCTGTGATTTTGACTCATTCAATGCCTTTTTAATAGGGATAAATAATTTTACACTAAGAAATTTTCTGAAAAACTGTTTCAACATATTATTTTATGTTTCTGTCCTTTGGTTGAATTTTTATTACTTTAGAGTTTTCAATCATTTAGGCTGGAGTTTGACTAATAGTTTGATTACCTCTAAAACATTTTTTTATATTTAACCTGTATTTTTATATATAACCTGTATAGATATGCATTATTAATTCATGAGCTTAATGAGCTCTTTTACCTTTTGTGATGTCATTTCCCTTCTGAGTTATATAAAAGAGGTGTGCACTATTTTACATTGTTAATTTCTTTCTCTCTGAAGAAGCCACATTGCTGTGTGGCGAAAACGCTTGTAAATCAATAAAATTGCGTTAAGACAACGTTTGTGTTTGCTTGCTGGCACAAGGAGTCCGTGGACTATTTTGTATTTACACCGGTTTTGTACAATTTTGGCTTCTACATTTACTGTCATACCAGGGTTTGTTGTGACATATGTCCTATGAGGGATATGAAGTCAGTAACTCTCATGGCTGTCACCATGTACTGACTGCAATCCTCAGACTATGCTACTGCAGTTCTAAGAAAGGTGTTCTGTGAGTAACACAAGAAACATAAGGCTCCACACACTGCCCAGTCTGCAGATAACCCTACAGGTGGAAGTTTCCTCAAACATATAACACTGTCATGACAGGTATTAAATCATGTAGACCAGCCATATCCACACACACCCTGTTAAACTAACGTTACTCTAAATGTAGAAGAGCATCACTTACATTCCGTAGTCATGTCTAGCACATCCCCCTCCTGTCTGTTGGCCTGTTTCGATAGTGTATGTTGTTAGCAGTAAATCCCAATACCATCTGTGATGCTGTTTGCCAAACACCAAGTTGAGGTCCTCCTGCTCACTGTGAATGAAAAGGCCCAACACCCACATGATGTTTCTATATATTGGAGTGTGTTTCCATGCAATTGGCTATGGGAATGTTACCACAGCTGTTTCACATGCAATCAGCTAGAGGGGGACTGGAATTCATGCAGAGTCCATCACCTGATCATGAACATCACTTACAAAACACAAGCTGCTGCCTAAGCAAAGCAGGTGTACTTTTCCACATCCATCAGAGAGGGAGTGAGAGAGACAGACAGAGACAAAGTAAGTCAGGGAGGGGGTGGGAGAGTAAAACCTAAGCACATTTGTGTCACACACCTACCAGTACGGGGTTTCAAACCCATGACTGACTATGTATTGCTATCACATATCTATGCACTTATTCCACGCGCCACATAAGTTACATGCTGGGGAGCTGTCCAAAGCTATATCTGATGGTGAGTGACATCTGCAACAGTGATATAGGAGTGATAAGATAGGTGTAGTACATGTGCCTATCCACATGAACAGGTGTCAACATCAACACAGCCACACTCTCTCAGGGACTCACACACATTGACACTTGGCAGGGTCAGGAATAGACTTCCTAACTAGCTAGTTTGCCACAAAACAGTAATGCGCAGGTATCACATGCACGACAGGGGTTATCCGGATGATATATGGGCAAAAGGTATGTGAAGGTGTCTGACATCAGATGGCATGTTTCAGTAGGCCAATGAGAATTGTAGTGAGTGTGAATGTGGTCAAAAGCATCATAGTCCACACACACAAAGAAACACGGTGCCAGTACTGACATGCATGGGTGCATTGCTTCACAGGTGTGTGGTGGTTGACTGTGCCATAAGGCTGTACAAGGCTAGGTGAAGGGTATAACTTGGCATCAGGTCACATGACAATGGTCTGCAGTGTGACTCAAGGGTGTAGTGTCTGGATTGGACCACACAGGTGGGTATTGTATTCACCATCCAGTCACCTGGGTTACTATTGCGTGTGGCCAGTGCTGTGCAATGCTTGCCATGTATGTGTTCTATAGTCCATGATATGGACGGTATCTGGGATGTGCACATGTCCCACATGCATGTTCAGTGACATGTGAAACTGTACCTGGAGTGTCTGGCCCATGTTGTGTACACAGATTGTTATCTGGCCTCATGTGGTGGGAACTGGTAATGGACACCGGGTTGACCCTGCACCTACATTGATAGCATGATACAGGTATTCCCTGGTGTCAGTGGCATCTGTCCATACAGGGCATGTGTTTAAGGCATGGTATGTCCTTTGTGGGTCACATTTGATGGCACTACAGTTGTTGCAGGCGTCCAGTGGGGAACAGAGTGAAGGCACACTGTCCACAATTATGTGCCTATTGTGTTGATGGGCCAGGGTGCCATGCCTTCTGTAGTCCACTGCAATCATACCATGGCTGCTATCTGTGAGCAATATGCAGGGTACTACCAACAAAGTGGTTGTTGCCTAGGCAAGTGTGTTTATGCATGAGACAGGGGTTGACAGTGTTCTCTGGGTAATACAAGGGTTGCTTAATTTGTTCACCAGGACTTGAAGTCACATGTAAGGGTATGGATTGGCACCCCAGCCTCTCAGCTATTTGACATGTGTTATCCGTGTAAGGTGGACATTGTGACATATAATAGGCCCACCTTATAAGAAATTTGCAAAACCCACTCCACAATGCGTCCAGTTGTTACACAGTCACAGCCACCTCTGGACAGGATACAAATGACAAACACAGACACACACTCACACACAGTTGCCCTGTCTGGGATTAGAACTCCTACCTAACTTGTTTATCACACTACAGCATTACGCAGTTATAAGATGTGCCACAAAGATTACTGGGCTATTCCTTCCCCAAAGGTGCATTTCAAAGTGAATGACATCAGCAGGCTTGTCAAAGTAGGGCACTGGAGGTTGTAGTGACTGTGAATGGCCTCATAAGCATTGCTTCCTACACAAACTAAAACACACATCCACACTTGCTATGTCTGGGAATAGAACTCCTACCTAGCTAGTTTACCACACTACAGCATTATGCAGTTATAGGACGCACCATGGAGATTATGGACTACTCCCTCCCCAAAGGTGTATTTCAATGGGAATGACATCAGAAGGCTTGCCAAAGAAGGGCAATGGGGTTATAGTGACTATGAACAGCCTCAAAAACATTGCTCCCTACACAGACAAGCAAACACACACACTTGCCATGTCTAGGAATAGAACTCCTACCAAACTACTATATCACACTATAGTATTACCCTGTTATAGGATGTACCACAGAGATTACTGGACTATGTCTTCCTCAAAAGTGTATTTCAAAATGACTGACATCAGCAGGTTTGCCAAAGTAGGGCAATGGAGGTTGTATTGACTGTGAATGGCCTCAAAATCACTGCTCCCTACACAGACAAAAAACACACAAACATCCACACTTGCCATGTCTGGGAATAGAACCCCTACCCAACTATTATATCACACTACAGCATTACACTGCTCTAGGACACACTACAGAGATTACTGAACTACTTCTTCCCCAAAAGTGTATTTCAAAATGACTGACATCAGCAGGCTTGCCAAAGAAGGGCAATGGAGGTTGTATTGACTGTGAATGGCCTTAAAAGCATTGCATCCTACACAGGCAAACAATCATCCATACTTGCCATGTCTGGGAATAGAACCCCTACCAAACTACTATATCACATTACATCACATTACAGCATTACACTGTTCTAGGATGTACCATGGAGATTACTGGGCAACACCTTCCCCAAAGGTGTATTTCAAGGTGAATGACATCAGCAGGCATGGCAAAGTAGGGCATTTGAAACTGTAGTGAGTGTGACTAGCCTAAAAAGCATTGCGCCTTACACAAGCAAACACACACACACACACACACACACACACACACACTTGTCATGTTTGGGATTAGAACTCCTACCTAACTAGTTTATCATGCTACAGCATTACACAGTTATAAGATGCACCACAGAGATTACTGGGCTGCTCTTTCCCCAAAGGTGTATTTCAAAGTGAATGACATCAGCAGGCTTCCCAAAGTAGGGTTTTTGAATTGGAGTGAGTGTGACTAGCCTAAAAAGCATTGATCCCTACACACACACACACACACACACACACACACACACACACACACACACACTTGCCACATCTGGGATTAAAACTCCTACCTAACTAGCTTATCACACTATTGCATTATGCAGTCATAGGACACACCACAGAGATAACTGGGCTATCCTTTCCCCAAAGGTGTATTTCAAAGTGACTGACCTCAGCAGGCTTGCCCTAGTAGAGCAATGGGGAGGGCAGTGTGTGTGTGTGGGCCATAACCTATTCATCTAGAGGCAGACACACCACACTCAGGCACACACAGGTTTATATTCCACAGGTACAACTGCTAGATGACTACTGCCTTGCACAGTCATGTTGCACAGTTAGCACTAGCACCACAGAGTCTATAATGCTTAGGGGTTCCAGAGGCAAATGTATATGGTGATTTACACATCATGTGGCTGCAGCCATTTGGCCTTGTGCTGGGTGGGACAGGCCTCATGATGGAAGGTTCTTTGTCACTTTTACTCTCTTCCATACATCTATGTATGTGTACTTTTGGCATATTATAGTGTGTTGTCCTTGGATATATGTGTGCATTCCTATCCAATGTGTGTGCAAAGCATGAGTGGTGCATATTGAGGAGTGTATGCACTAACATCTGCAACTGTCAGATATGTATGGTCCACTGTTGTTGCCAGACATGGGCTTCATTTCTTTAAGTGTGGGAGCATGCCCAGTATGCCCTTCTGTATTGAATCTGTGGATCTATTCCAGGTAGACTGTACTCCAGTGCAGACTTTTGTGTTCTACACCTACAGCTAGCAAACTGTTTCTGCTGGATAGCTGTAGATCAGTTGACAATATGGGGTCAAACTGGGCAAGGGATAGTGGGTACTGTAGGTAATTGTGTCTGTTCTGCTTCTGCTACATGGTCCTGGTGTTAGTAGATATATTCAGACATGCATACTGTTATACACTGTGTTTTATGTCATCAAGTACTGTCAGGTAGACATTTTTGCTCACAGTGATGTCCTGAGGAACACAGGGTGAATGCAGCTGTGTCCAGTATTGTGGTCATACATCTACATATTTCTGCAAACTAATGCCATTCTGGAGGGGGAGCTGCCAACATTTGCTGTTGGTTCTGTGTAACTGGTTCAGCACCTTGGTACAGTGGTGGCAGAGGATCCCATACTTGTACATCCGGCAACATGACAGTATGGCCTTATCTTGCTGTGGCAATACCTTACAGCTGTACAGATTCACACAGATTACCCAGAGGCAGGGGTCATAAGTCAGGACATTACCTCTATTGTGGTTTACGAGCAGGTTTGTAGCCACCCATTCTTGTGTTTGCAGCCAGGGATAGTATTTGCACATATCTGTTTTGCGGACTTCGCAGATTCCATGCTGCCCATGCTCCCACCCCCCTCTCTATTATTCTACCCTCTTCTATACATTATGCAAACATTCTCTGATACTTTCCTCATAGTTATCACCTCATCACAGCAGTGTATTGGAGTTGGTCCACAGTTCATGCAGTGGGACATGGTGAACATGTTACTGTAGTTTGTCCACATGGCCTTGCATATGGGTTCTGTGGACTGTGTTATGTTGTTATTTGGGAGTCCATGACGTTACATACATTGGCAATACGGTTGAGACACAGGGCTTTGTCAGAGGTCTGTAGGCCATTTGATAGTGATGCAAATCAACTGTAGCAGGCCATTGCATTCTGTCAGTCCTACAGTCCCAGATTGCAATACAGTATATTCCCCTGGGGTGACAGGGTAGGTGTGCTAGGTGTTCATGCCAATACTTTCTGTCAGTATTGATCAAGTGGTGTGAATGCTGGCAGGGTGATGCTTACAGCTAGGGACACATCTGCATGGGACACCTGCACTGCATGCTGCATTCTTTTGCTATTGCCATACACAGGTGGGGGTCATATTGTACCTATTCCCAACAGCAGGGATAGGACTAGAGAGGTACCTGTGGGTGGTGGTTGGGTGAGCTGGGTGCATATGTGCTATGGACACTACTTGCATCTGACTCACAGATATGCATGAGGCATTCCACTTATGCTGGCTTGTGCAGGGACATTAGCTGTTTCTCCATGCATCATTCCTATGACCTTTGTGGTCTGCAAGTGTATGGCCAGACGACATTGGTATTCCCTACTACAAGCCCAGATAATGTGCTGCAAACCTGTATGTACAGTTCCAAGGGTGTTCCCATTTAATGGTTACACATTATATCCTGTCTGTCTGGGGTACTTTCCCCTGTGTACTGCTTGTATATCTAGCCCAACAGTCATGCCATGTCCATCTTTCAAATGGTGACACATATTACCTCCATACATTTACAATGGCTTACTGCTAGAATGTGTTATACTGGGGAGCATTGTGTTTGGCACTGCAGTTGTGAGCACTTGGCTCTGTCATCAGTAGTACTGGGCAATGGCCACCAGGACAAACCTCACCATGCATACATACTGACCACTCTCACACAATATGAAACACACACCAACCTAACACACGCATACCTACATATTGTACAAATGCTACAATCTATCCTGCTACCTTGGCCACCTCAGGTAATCTGTGCTCCACTGGTATTATACCTTATATTTATTATTTATTGATTTATTTATTGCCATTTGTTAACCAGGTTTGTCCAACTGGGCTTGTGCCCCATTTTCAATGGAGACTCGAGGAGAAAAGCTTCAGCAGTACATTTTAAACAAGTACAATTTTAAACAATATTGATATAATAGCAGTTATAGCAAAAAGATTCACATGTTGGGTTACATGCATAAAGTTAAATTTGCATTAAAAAGAAGCTTAGTAACAATTTTACATTGATATAGTTCAATAGGTCAACAATAAAATGTTTTTGTTTGTATAAAACTATGCAAATGCATAGTAGACACATTGGAGAGAGAGGTGTAATGAGGTACTAAGTATGGACCTTTTGAGGGTACATAAAGGGAAGGAAGACTAGGTGGGGTCATGGCAAGGGCAGGTCATGGAATTTAGAAAATAAGCTTTTAGCTCATTTTTAAAGTGTGAGGTGTGGGAGATTGAACGTAAGTCAATGGGAAGTTTGTTCCAAGCATGGGCTAGAGAGTGTTTGTAGAGCAGTTTGCCTACTGACCTTTTTGAGTGGTAGACATCAAGTAATTGTTGGTTAGAAGTATGGAGGGTCCAGGATGGGATGTAGAAGGAGACTAAGGAAGATATAGATGGACAGAATGAGGTTTTATAAAGAATAGAGTGTAGCATATGAAACTGATAAGATAGAAGAAATTGGGGAAGTTCAAGCCATTGAAGAGAGTTTAAAGAAATGCAGTGGTGTGAGTTGTATGGGGAGTTAGTGATGAATCTGGCTATTTTATGGTAAGTAAGTTGGTGGAGTTTGTTTAGAGTGGAGGCCTGGATATTGGTAAGAACTGGAGCGTCGTATAAGAGGGAGGGGAGGAGGAGTGCCTGGCCCAGGGTAAGTCTAGATTCAGGGGTTAGGAATTTTTTGTTCTGATATAGCAGACCTAGTTTCTGGTTTGTTTTTTTTTTATACACTGGAGTATGTGTAGGTTGAACTTTAGTTCGTCATCGATAATGACCCCTAGGAGTTTTGTGTAGGTGTCAGGTTGGATAGTTGTATTGTTAGAAGATGTAATAAAAAAGGAGGTTTTGTGATGAGAAAGAGAACGGGGAAGGAAAAGTAGGAGTTTGGTCTTTTTGGGATATAGGATCAGTAGGTTGTGAGAGAGCCATTGTTCAGTGGACAGTAGGGCTTGCTGGGTCAGGGAGTGTAGTTCAGGAATGTTATTTGAGATGGATATAAGTGTAGAGTCGCCGGCATACTGAATAAGGGAGGATTTTATGCATGACGTGTAAAGATCATTGGTGAAGATATTAAACAAAAGGGGTCCCAAGATGGAGCCTTGGGAAACACCAGTAGAGATGGGAAGGAAAGGTGAGGAGGATGAGAGCCATTTGACAGATTGTTCCCTGCCAGATAGGTAACTATTAAACCAGGCAAGTGCAGAGGGGGATAGGTGGAGATTTGTGAGTTCGGACAGTATTAGAGTATGAGAGACAGTATCAAAGGCTTTGGAGAGATCTAGAAAGAGACAAGAAATGAGTTTATTGTTGTCTAGGGCCTCTGCAATGATATGAGTGAAGGAGAGGAGGGCAGTGGTGGTGTTGTGGTATGGACGAAATCCATGTTGGGTAGGGGTAAGTAAGTGATGCGTGAGGAGGTGATTGAGAAGATGCCAGTGAATACATTTTTCTAATATCTTGGAGAGGGGGGACAGAATGGCAATGGGTCGGTAGTTTGAGGGGTCAGTGGAGTTTCCACCTTTATGAAGAGGGATAGTAAAGAAAGATTTCTAAAGGGTGGGGACAGTTGATTCCAGAATAGATCAATTAATTAGTATAGTTATAGGATAGGCAATTGAGTCAGCAGCAAGTTTGAGGAATGTAGGAGACAGATTGTCAGTGGAAGGACAGCAAGGTTTTAGCTTGAGTAGTAGAGATTTGATGTAAGTAATGGGAACTGTCTCAAATGAAAACAAAGTTGTGTTAGTGGGACTTGGAGGGGTGGGTGTCGAAATAGAGTTTGGCTTAGAGGTGACCAGATTTTGGATGGAAGAGATAAAGTGTTTATTCAGGAGGGTAGCTGTTTCCTGAGAGGAAGAGTTAGGGTATGGGGCAGGATTAGAGGGCTTTCCAGGATAGAGGATGTTGTTGAGAGTTGACCAACATTTTCGAGGATTGGATTTGTTGTTAAGCTGGGCTATAGTACCTACACAAACATGCTACTACATTTCTACATAGAATTGGTGGGGGCACACCTGACTGTTACTACGTGTCTACATCTTATTGGTAGGGGGTCACACCAGATTGTTACTACGTGTCTACATCAGACTGGGGGGCACACCAGACTGTTATTACATTTCTACATAGGATTGGGGAACACACCTGACTGTTACTACATGTCTACATCTGATTGGTGGGCACATCTGACTGTTATTACATTTCTACGTAGGATTGGGGGTCACACCTGACTGTTACTACATGTCTACATTGGATTGGGGGGCACACCTGACTGTTACTATATAGGATTGGGGGGCACACCTAACTGTTACTATGTGTCTACATAGGTATGGGGGGGCACACCTGACTGTTAATATATTTCTACATATGATTGAAGGTCACACCTGACTGTTACTATGTGTCTACATAGGCATGGGGGGCACACCTGACTGTTACTACATTTCTATATAGGATTGGGGGGCACACCTGGCAGTTACTACGTGTCTACAGCGGATTGGGGGCACACCAGACTGTTACTACATTTCTACATAGGATTGGGGGGTGCACCTGACACTTGTACACATTTGCTATGACTGTACTGGTATGTCAGGTACTCCATTTCATTCTGCATTCTAACCTATCATGCTGACTAGAAGCATATCAGTGTGCTACAGGTCTTAGGTTTGATTGGCCTACATATCAGTTTCTGACTTCTTACCTTTTAGAATTAACATCCCACTGCCTGACCTGATGTAATCTGTCTGTGTAGGCCTGGTGGGGTGGTTACCCATAGCCATCATTCAGAGACCTTAGCACAACCTTTGTTTGTGTTTATCTATACCTGTTCTGCTGGCTGGGAGTGTTGTTCGGTATGTGAGCCTCCCTGACTGGCATGTGTGTGTCATATGGGCACACATGTAGCCCAGCACATTTCCTGCAGTGGGTTTTGTCACCATGTGTAACACTGGCTACTATGGTGACACCAGTATTTGTTACAGATCTCATGCTGCTACTATAGGTGTCTACTATCTGCTGGCATCCAATTCAGCCACCCAATTCCCTTGCATGCTCACATCCATGCCATAGATACAAGTAACAACACATACTACTCAATTCGACAATTGGTAAGAAGAGTGACTTACCTTGTGGCTGTGCCAGTATTGTGGATGGTGCTGGAGGGCTGCCTATGTTGGATGCACATAGTACACTCCCTATACATGGTTGAGCACAGGTAGTGTCATGTTTGGCATCCCTTTTACTATATGTGTGAGTCAGAGAGAGGTGTCATTCCCTGGGTCCCTACTGTGTCAGTGTATGTGCTATGCGTTACCTCTTTGCCAAGGCCAGATCATACTGGGCATGCCTCCTTCTGCCTACTGGGGAAGGCTCAGGTTGTTCATCCTCTGAGTCACTCTGTGCCTGTGCAGACCTTGGCAATGGTGGGTGGCTGTGTGGCCCTGCCCCATACTGTTCCTGCTACATCTGTTTCTGCAGGATCATATTGTGCAGCATGGCACACATGATGACAATTTGAGTACATGTAGTTGGTGAGTATGCAAGGCTCCACCGGATGTGTCCAGGCACCAGAACCATGACTTGAGGATCCCAAACACATGCTCTATTATAATTCTGGTCTGTGTGTGTGTGCCTCATTATGGAGTTCTTGTTCGGGTGTGTGTGCATTTCTGATGGGTTTCATCAGCCATGGCTCCAGTGTCATAACCAGCATCCCCCACTAGGTGACCATAAGGGATGTCCCCATTGGCAAATTTCTGGTACAGCTGTGTCAGATGCCAGATGTGGGAATCATGATAGCTTCCAGGGCAGCCAGCACACACATTTATTATAATGCCCTGGACATTGTACATGACCTGGCAGTTGATGGAGGGGAAGCCCTTGTGGTTGATGTAGACCCTACCCAGATCACCAGGTGGTACTTTGATGCCATGTGCGTGTAGTCTATAGCACCCACTACCTCAGGGTGTTCTGCTATTTGGTGGAAGAGGTGCATATTGTTGGCCAATGCCTCACGGGTGTTGGGGAAATATATGTGCTCACCAGCATGTAGTGACATGGCATCCAGGAACTGGTGGAGTACCCTGAATGCTGATGCCTGTGAGATCCCCATGATATCCCCAGTTGGCCTTTGGAAGGTACCTGTGGCTAGTATTCTTAGGCCTACACATACCTTTGTATCCACTGGGATGGGTTCCCCTCTGCTAGTTCTGTATGTCAGGCGTAGCCGGCACAGCTCAACAATTTGCTGTAGAAGGTCCCTGTCCACCCTATAGCACTCCACTATCTCCAGCTCATGTACCCCTGGTAGGCTACCCTGGGTCTGTACAATCTTCTCCGTCTCCTCACTGTGGGTTGGTCGACAGCATTCTCATCCTCACCACCCTCAGCCTCATCCACATGTTGATGTATGATAGCTGCTGCAGCCTTTATCATTTTGTTGTTTTTGTTTGTTAAAACCTTCCCGCTTGTATACACCGGTGGTGTAGAGTATGTGGAAAAAAACAGAGGAAAAGGTGTTTGCATAGTTTATAGTAGTTTTCTGGGCTGGGCTGCTGTCTGTGTAATTGGCTGATTCTGATACATTTCACCTGCCAGCTATGCTAGTTCTCCTTGATTACCTTCCTACTGCTGTTTTCCCTTCCCATTGCCTTCCAGTTTAAGCCCGGTGGCGCGCCGTGCAAACACAGTGCTCAAATGTGCATAGAGCTGCTATTTCCTGGTTTACTTTTTTTTTCCTTTAAAACCCGGTGCATGGCATGCACACCCAGTTAGGCAATGCAAAGAGTGCTAGGCAGCCTCAGACACACACCCTTGTTTAGCTCTGCTAAGCTAAGGGCAAACCTGAGCCACAGGGCTCCAATCTGCTTACAGTATACCTGACACACACCCCTATGATGTCAGCTAACTCTTAGGCTTGAACCAAGCTATTCCTGCACTTACACTATTGGGTGCTGACTAGTATTGTGGGGAAATCTGGGATCATTATCATTCCCCTCATTTGCATAGGATTTACTGCTAATGCATAGTTACAGGTCCCACACTGAGCCTCCCCACTATTCACTGGCCATGTTGTCTTCTGCCTGCCATTTAGTATAATGGCAAAATAGTGATTTTGGTTAGAATGCTTATTTCAGGTTATTTTTTTATATTTTCGGCCTGATCCCATTTGCGCGCTGCTGCCCTACACTTAAACAGCCGAAATTGGCTAAAAAAATCTTCTTCTTCTTCTTTCGCCTTTTCCCGCTTAGGGGTCGCCACAGCAGATCACATGTCCGCTCATGATTGGCAGTGGAGTTTTATGGTGTCGAGTTACCAGCCCGGTGCCCAACCTTCCACAGAAGGCACGCACACGCACTCACACCTAGGGCCAATTTAGAGTGTCCAATCCACCTACAGCATGTGTTTGGGATGTGGGAGGAAACCACTAAAAAAAAATAAATAAATAAAAGTTATTATTTTTTTTTAAATCTGTTTTCCATGCTAATGGCCATATATTTGGCCATTGGCATGCTTTACACATTATATACACCCTTTATTTGGAGCTGTCATGGCTCCGTTTTGTAGTTTGCAGAAATTTACTCGGTTACTAATCAAGTACATTTCTGCAGATTACACTAGTCTTGCACGGCCAGCTGCCAGCTTCCTGGATTGCAAATTCACCTCATTTGCATGGTTTTCACCTGCAAATGGGGTGATTTGCATACAGGAGCTGAGTCCGTGCAGGAATAGTGCAGGAGCGCTCGTGTACATCCCTGCAGCTTATTCCTGGATCATGGAGCTCCTGCACTGTTCCTGCACACCATGCAGGGCTTGCTGAATCCAGGGCAATGTCTGTGCTAGAGGTTGTAGTTCCTGCAGGAAACATGAAATAATTTTATGGTTTTATGACTTCCAGCAGTTGCACCACATCTGAGCAATGCTCTATCTGTGTGTATTGTAGCACATAGGTACTAAAGCCTGGTAGCATCTAGTAATGGGGGATAGTGCAGGAAACAGATGACCAGATGTACGAGATGTCATTCTGTACAGAAATAATGATTTTAATATTAGAGGAGACTGAAGTCTCAGCAGCATTCTGTATTCTGTCTTGGATCTGAAAACAAGGACCACTCACCCATCTTGCCTTGCTCTGTTCAGTAAGTAAGAACAGTAATTATTTTAGTCAATCAGGAATAGTGAGATTAGCTAAATACGTGTTTTTATAACTGTGTGAAACTTTCCATCAGTAATATTTTTAATATTCCCTGTGACAGAAACTCTGGTGTTTACAGTTAATAGATATTTAGTATTTTTATGTTCTTTTACTATTTATTATTAAATATATTTAAACTCCTCATTGTGGCTGGTCCTTTTAGAAAAATACTTAAGTTTTGAGAGTATTTGCATATATTTATTTGGTGATAACTCTGGCCACTCCTGAATGCCTGGCTGTTTCATCAACATTACCATATGGATTAATATTAACTTCACTCAGCATAATTTGATCCCCTTTTAACTCATTCCTTCCATTACAGCTCTTTTCAGTGAGTACCTTTAACTCCCAGTGGGTGTGGTTTGAGCTTTTAAAAAAATGAAGCTGTCACCTTATACTTCTAACAAACACTCATTTGCCAAGGTCAAATATTAATACAACTGTGTTCGCCATCATGTATGCTTCTAGATAAAATATTCTGATATCTTGTATGTAGTATGGTTTTTGAATTATTAATGCAACCATGAACAAGCACTATTTGACGCCTAGAGGCACAGTAGAAGGTTAACTGCAGAAACTCCTGTAGGTGCACTTGGCTGTAATGAGTTAAGTAGCTACAAGTTTGAGTTTAGTGTTGCTGGAATAGAAGATAATGAAGGGAAGGGTTGCTTTTAGGTTTGTTATCGGAGAAAACCATTAGCTTTGTTTTGTTTGGGTTGAGTATTAGTGGTTGGTGAGATAGTTGTATATGTTATGTAGTGCTCTTTGGGTTTTTCTTGAAGTTCAAAAAGGTTAGGGCCAGAGCAGATGAAGGAGGATTTATCAGCGAATTGTATGATGAAGGCTAGGTGAGTGGTGGTACTGAGATTATTAGTAAATATGATAAAAAGCAGAGGTTCAAAGACAGAGCCTTGGGGTACTCCAACAGAGACAGGTAGGAGAGGAGATAGATTGTTATCTGACTTGACTGTGAAACAGAGCACCTCTATGACACTGTTCAAGAGGAACCTGGATGAGTGGACAGGGCACAATAAATTCTTACCGGGGATAGAGCCCACAACCCTCCTGGACATGGGCAGTCATCACTAAATGCAATCTTGGGTATTAACTAGCATTTTTATGGTATTCTACAGAGACAACTTCCACCTTCAAATATCTAGGGCTGTGGCTTGATCAGTCACTAAACTTCCATTTTGATATAGACAAAGTAAGAGCCAAAATAAACTCTTTCCTGTTCTGAACCAAAGGGATATCCCCTTTTCTATCCCAATCAGCCAAAGCAGCCTTTGGCAAAGGAGTTATCCTCTCTCAACTTAAATACGGGCTCCATATTTTTGCTTCTGGCTCCAAGAAAAATCTTGCCACACTCCAGGCTATCTCTAACAGCATCTTCAGAAGCATTGCAAACTCACCTCTCTGTTAACATCATTGTATCACTCTAGAAAAAACATATGGCTAACCATAAAACAAATATCTAACCTATTTTTATTATCCCAACTCTACAAACTACTCCAGCACCACACATGTACTCCTCTTGCAGCTAGACTTCATAAAAAACCTCCTCATACAACCTGAGACAAAACTCAAAAGCCACACCAACTCTCATTACCTCTACAAGCATCTATGCAGCTTTATGCAGGTTGGTTTAGTATAGTGGTGTATGTTTCTGCATATTTAATGGCATCTATCCATCTTACACTCTATCTATCTATCTTGTGTGTGTGTGTGTGTGTGTGTGTGTGTGTGTGTGTGTGTGTGTGTTTTATATATATATATATATATATATACACACACACACACACACACACACACACACACACACACACACAAACACACACACATATGGGTCCTGGTCTGATTATCGGAAGTACGTTTAATGAAAATCTACTTGAGCGAATTCACTTTGGCAAAAGTGCATTTTATCGAAAATGCACTTTCACTAAAAAAAGAAAAAAAGAAAAACAACATGCAATTTGCATGTAGATTTAGTTGTACAGCAACATGTAGTGTTGATTGTACAAATAAGCAAACTGTTGCTTGGATCGTGGTACAGCGGGGATAAGGGAATATTCCCTTTTCCCCACTGTAGTGCAATCTCTGAGTGAGAATATTAAAGTAGGGGGGGACAGCCCCCCACATGGCAGGTGCAAGAGGCTTGACCCCTGCATAAACCTGAGCAGTGTTTTATTTGTGTAGTTTTTTTGGTGTTTTGTTTTTTTTTTCCGATAAAATGCACTTTCGCAAAAGTGAGTTTGCTCATGTACATTTCATTGAAACGTACTTTCGATGTTACAACATAGATCCATATATATATAATCTTTTTAGAGTAAATTTAAAGTATATATATATATATATATATATATATATATATATATATATATATATATATATATCAACTCCAAGCTCACACAACAGCGCGGAAAGGATAAATTTCCAGACCTTGCTGTACTGCAATCTCATAAATAAAGCAGCTGGCATGCAAAAAAAGGGAGAGTTCACTATTCCAGACTGCAACTATATATGCATGTATCTGGGTGTGTGTGTGTGTGTGTGTGTGTGTGTGTGTGTGTGTGTGTGTGTGTGTGTGTGTGTGTGTGTGTGTGTATACATTTGTATGTATGTCTATTATGCCTATGTATGTAATATTATATATATTGTTTTTATTTTTTTTTTATTTATTGACATTTGTTAACCAGGTTGGTCCTGTTGGGCTTGTGGCCCATTTTCAGAGGAGACTCGAGGAGAAAAGCTCCAATCAAAAATGTGATTTACAATTAAAAAGCAGAATACACTATTTCACTAATCACAGTATTTAAAGCAATAAATAGAGATAACAAGAATACTTTTGCATGTTAATCAATACATCAAAGTAACATACAGAGTGTGTGTTATAGTTGGTAGAAAGCAGGCACAATAGGTCACATAAGAGAGCACAAAATAATGTATACACAAGCAAGTAAAATTTTACAAGAGAGTTTTTGTGCAGTCATTCACATTTGAGAGAGAAACAGTGAGAGACACCTTACAATAATTAGATATAACAAAAATAATGTTGTATGCTGATCAGTACATCAAAGTAACACACACAAAGTGTGTTATAGTTAGTAGAAAGTAGGCTCAATAAGTCACAAAAGAGAGCACACAGTAATGTATATACATAGACGTGCAGTTTTCAAAATAGGTTTTTGTGCAGTCATTCAAATTAGAGGGTTAAGCAGTAAGAGACACCCTAGAAGGAGTGGTGCAAGAAGTATGGTTGTGCAAGAAGTAGGGGGAGAGAGGCATCCAGAAGAGTGATAGAGGACTTAAGTTGGGTCATAGCAGGGGCAGGTCTTGAAGTTATGAAGGTGAGTCTTTAGTTCATTTTTAAAGTGTAGGGAGTGGGTTATGGAGCGGATGTGAAGGGGAAGCTTGTTCCAAGCCTGAGCAACAGAGTGTTTTTAAAGTAGTTTCCTACAGTTTTTTTGGTTGGTAGATATCCAGTAGGTTCTGGTTAGAGGTACAGAGGGGCCGAGTTGGGGTATAGGTGGAGATCAAAGAAGAAAGAGATGGGCAGAGTAATGGTTTGTAAAGAATAGAGTATAACATTAAAAACTGAGATAGCTGCAGTTGTTGGGGGAGTTCAAGCCATTGGAGAGAGTTTAGTGAAATACCGTGACGTGCATTGTAAGGGGAGTTAGTTATAAATGTATCTATTTTGTGGTATGTTTGTTGGAGTTTGTTCAGTGTTGTGACCTGAATATTGGTGAGAACTGGAGCAGCATATAGGAGGGAGGAGAGGAGGAGTACCTGTGCTAGGGTGAGTCTAGAGTTGGGGGTTAGAAATCTTTTGTTCCGATGGAGTAGGCCCAGTTTCTGATGTGTTTTCTTTATACATGGAAATATGTGCAGGTTGAATTTAAGTTCGTCATCAATGATTACCCCAAGGAGTTTAGTGAGGGTATCAGGCTGCATGATTGTGTTGTTAAAGGATTTAATAGAAAATGTGGTTTTGTGCTGAGAGAGGGAACAGGGGAGGAAGAGTAGGAGCTTAGTCTTTTTTGGGTTAAGGATGAGTTGATTGTCTGATAGCCATTTTTCAGTGGATAGGCGGGCTTGTTGAGTGAGGGTAAGGAGCTCAAAGATACAATTTGGAATAGAGATGAGTGTAGAGTCATCTGCAAATTGAATAACGGTAGATTCTTTGCAAGATGTGAACAGGTCATTGGTGAAGATATTAAACAGAAGGGGACCCAAGATTGAGCCTTGAGGCACCCCAGTTGGAACAGGGAGGAAAGGAGAGGAGGAAGAGAGCCATTTAACGGATTGCTGCCTACTGGATAGGTAGCTAGAGAACCAAGCTAGGGAGGTGGGAGATAGGTTGAGTTTGGCAAGCTTAGAAACCAATAAAAGATGTGAGACTGTATCAAAAGCTTTGGAAAGGTCAAGGAAGAGACAGGATGTGAGTTTGTTGTTATCAAGAGCCTCTGTGATAATGTGGGTGAAAAACAGTAGAGCAGTAGTTGTGCTATGGTTGGGGTGAAAACCGTCTTGTGTGGGAGTGAGTAAGTTGTGCTGGAGGAGGTGATTTAGGAGCTGAGTATGGATACATTTCTCTAGGATTTTAGAGAGGGGGGAAAGAATGGTAATTGGACGGTAGTTAGCAGGGTCTATGGAATTCCCACCTTTATGCAGGGGAATAGTAAAGAAGGATTTCCATAAGATAGGCACGGTGGAGTCAAGGCTAGATCTGTTAATTAGCATAGATACAGGGTAGGCAATAGAATCAGCAGCAAGTTTGACGAAGGAAGGAGGTAGGTTATCAGTGGATGGGGAGCAAGGAAGAGTGATCTGATATAAGAAGTGGAAATGGGGTGAAAAGAAAAAGGAGTTGTGCTGAGGGGTTGAGAGAAGAAGGTACTGAAGTAGAGTTAGAGTCAGAGGGTAGGAGACCCCATAGGGAGTTAATGAAGTGTTGATTTAGGAGGGTAGCAGTTTCCAGAGGGGATGTGCTTGGGTAGGGGGAGGGGTTGAATGGACTACCTGGAGACAGAATCTTGTTCAGGGTTGACCAGAAATTACAAGGTTTGGATTTATTGTTGAGTTGAGCTGAGCTATAGTAGGACTTTTTGTCATTTGTAGTTTTTTTTTTTGTTAGTTTTTTTAGTTGTCTAAATTTGAGTAGTAGGGGAAATTGTTTTGTTTTGGTCCATGCCTTCCAAGCACCGTGTCTTTGTTGCATAAAGGACCTAGTTTCCCTGGAAAGCCATGGAGCATGATTCAGTTTTATTCTGATCTTTCTAGAGGGGGCTAGAAAATTCAAAGTATTAAGGAAGATGCTATTAAATGTAATTAGAGCATTGCTGAGAGGGAGTTTTCTAAGTATGGACCAGTCTGTGTTAGAAAGAGTAGAGTTGAATTGCGAGGCATCAGAATGGGATAGTTTACGGCAGTCTTTGACCAGGTGAGTTTTGGGAATTTGGCAGGAGTATCTTAAGACAGAGGTAGGGAGATGGTCACTAAGGGAGTCTGGTAAGGTAGTGGGATTGTGGTAGTGGTGGGGCAGTTGGTAAGGATCCAGTTAATAGTTGAGCTGGATGAGGAATGTTTGTGGAAGCGTGTGGGGGATGATATCAGTTGATGAAAACCATGTAAGTTAATAGTGAGTTGAGGAGAGTTGGTAGTAAGTTTGGAAAAGTCTATGTTCATATCCCCTAGGATAAGGGTTTTGTAAGGTATGGTGAGGGAGAACCAGGACAGGATATTTTCCAGGATGGGCAAGTTATTTCCAGGGGGGAGATAGATAGAAGCAACTGCAAAATTTTTATGGGGGTTCAAGTGTCAGTTTAGGATGATAAGTTTAGCTGGGTAAAAGTCAGGAATGGGTGAGGGTAGGGGTGAGAGGTTTAAGTTGTTGGAGTAGAGGGTGGCAACACCACCTCCCTTTTTATGGACTCTATCAGAGCGATAGATGTTGTAGCCTGGTGGTAGAATATTGCTATTGGAAATATGTGGTTTGAGCCAAGTTTCTGACAAGGAAAGGATATGAGGGGTGGTATGGGCTATCCATATGTGTAAGTCAGTGATTTTGTTAGTTAGGCTCTGAATATTTAGAGAGTGTATAGTTAGGTATTTAAATAGGGGTATGTTTTGTATATGGGGATGGTGGTGAGAAGTGCATTGGGAGGGGGGGGGATGCTGTAGGGGGATGTTGTGGTGAGGGTACAGGAAGTGGGACTTGGGTTGGTTTGGATGCCACCAGAGCAGAGTAGGTTATCTGGGAGAAAAGAGAGTATAGTAATAGGTAGATGGAGTTTATAAAGCTTTGGTTTAAGATTGTTAGTTGGTTTAAAGATTTGGAGTATAGAATGTTTGTATAGACAAGTGGTGGAGAAGTTAAATAGGGTTGGGGAAATAGTTATAGAGGGAGTAGTTGGAAAAATGTTGTGGGTATAGAAAGTAGGAGAGAATGGGAGTGGAAGGAGGTAGCAGCAGAGAGAATAAGGAGGAGTAAGGTAGAAATGAGAAGGTGTTTCATATTTAACTCTAGAGGGTTTGGTACGTGATTACAGAGTTGAAGGCCAGGAAGTAATGGAAGGTATGAATGACAGCAGTGGAAGGGTGTGGTTTTGGCAGGAACTGGTTAGAGATTGTTTGTTGTGACAGGAAGGGAGTGGTTAGTATAAAGTAAATTGTTGCAGGAGTGGGTGGGAATGGGGGTAGGGTAGGGGAGCAGAGTGAGCCCGAGCATAGCGAGGGCCAATGGAGTGGGGCTAGGCCCACCACTAGAATTGAAAAAAAGTGGCACTAAGACCAAAAAAAACTATCAGCCATGAAGTACTACAATGGGTAAGTATGTAGACAGCAAATGTTAAGAAAACGGCTTAGAAGAACTGAGAGGGGGAAACAATAGCAGCTCTGTTGGAGTCTGAGGATGTCCCAAACTTGATGAATTAGTATAAGGCTGCAAACTTTAGAATTAAGTTAGATATAGCACAGGAGACAGGCCTGGGAAAGAAAGCCTATAGTGCAGACAAAGTTAATCTGTCTCGGCAATTACACCATAGGGGAGTAATTTACTTGGATGTCTGCTGCCATCTAGTGGTTGACAAAACACATAAAATGACGATTTATTTCATTGTGGACATGAAAGGGGGAAAAAGGCTACCAAGGGCAGTAACTGCAAATATGGTCTGATAGTTGTCTTGCGAGTGTTCAGCCCTGGGCTAATTAAAACAGTAGATAGCTTAGGCTGAAATACATTAAATATGCATTGTAGTGCTAAAGTAGTAAGATATAGGTAAGCATGTACACTCAGCTCTTGAGTGATGAGATCAGGCTGAGTCAAGTTTTAAAATTGCAGGAGGAAAGCCCATGCAGGAGAAGTAATTCTTGTAAGGTTTTCATTGATAGGGGAGGCATTCCAAGCACATGGAGACCAGCTGTAAGAAACAAAGGAGGTTAATTTTGAGAGTGGAAAGATTAAGGGATGTAGGCATATTAGGCTGGCTAGGAAGATAAGCACTAGGCTATAGAGAGATGAAAATATTACTGTAAACTAACTACACAATATAATAGAAAAAGTGGGGAAAATAAAGCAAAAAACATTAAGGAGATAAAGCCCACAGTTACTGTTGTAATTATCAACTGCACAGGCACATGGATATGCACAAAAATGTTGAAAATGCAGTCGGCTATGTTAAATACACTGTAAAATAGTGGATAAATGATACCCACAATAACCTGGCAGTTTTAATATGAAAAATGACTCCAGTTGCAGTTTCAGCTGTTTAAAACACTAAAAATGGCGGATATGTGACATTTGCAATATCCTGGCAGTTGTAACAAGAGAGAAACTACTCTGGTTGCAGTTGCAGCCTGAAAATTATGTGAGATAGCCTCAGTTCCATTTGCTTTAGCAATAACCCAAACAATTACTCAGTGAAAAACATACGTGCAGTAGAACAGTATATATCAAGTGCCACTATAACTTCTTTAAATGCCAGCAAGCAAGGTCTGCATCAAATGTTCTGTTACATGTGATAATTAAGTTACCTCAGCGTTCAATGGCACAATAACAGATAATGCAATAAACTAAGAGAACAAACAAAAGTATCTCGCAACACATTTCAGGCAAACATAATCAGTTCAGTACAGCTAAAGCAAGCAGGTATAGTACAAAAAACATTTCAGAGATGCACTAACCAGATGGACACACTCGCAGAGGACAAACAAAAGCAGGGTCTGTGGATCAGGACAGCAAGAGGGAATTTTAAAAGATAGCACCAAAAGTGGTGGCTATCCTTATAGAGTCTGGGGGAGGGCATACACAGCAGGAGTATAGATTGGGGCAGTTCTAAACAGTATCTTAGGAGTGGGGCAGGCGTTCACCAACAGGAATTCAAGATTGGGGCAGTTCTAACCAGTATCAATCAGTTTGGGCTAGGCCCACCACTAGGACTGAAAGAAGTGGCACTAAAACCAAAAAAAAACTATCAGCTGTGCAGTACTACAATGGGTAAGTATGTAGACAGCAAATGTTAAGAAAACGGCTTAGAACCACTGAGACGGAGAAACAATAGCAGCTCTGTTGGAGTCTGAGGACGTCCCAAACCTCATGAATTAGTATAAGGCTGCAAGCTTTAAAATTAAGTTAGATATATCACAGGGGACAGGCCTGGGAAAGAAAGCATATAGTACAGACAAAGTTAACCTGTCTCGGCAATTACACCATAGGGGAGTAATTTACCTGGATGTCTGCTGCCATCTAGTGGTTTACAAAACACACAAAATGACAATTTATCTCATTGTGGACGTAAAAGGGGGAAAAAGGCTACCAAGGGCAGTAATTACAAATATGGTCTAATACCTGTCTTGCGAGTATGCACCCCTGGGCTAATTAAAACAGTAGTTAGCTTTAATACATTAAATATGCATTGTAGTGCTACAGTAGTAAAATATAGGTAAGCACGTACACTGAGCTCTTGAGTGATGAGGTCGGGCTGAGGCGGGTTTTAAAATTGCCGGAGGAACGCCCATGCAGGAGAAGTAATTTTGTTGGGAGGTTTTCACTGATAGGGGAGGCAACCCGGGCACTTGGAGACTATGAGCTCTTGAGTGATGAGGTCGGGCTGAGGCTGGTTTTAAAATTGCCGGAGGAAAGTCCTTGCAGAAGTAATTCTTATAGGGGAGGTTTTCACTGATAGGGGAGGCAACCCGAGCACATGGAGACTAGACAGACTATAGACTATATATATATCTATATATATATATCTATATATATATATATATATATATATATATATATATATATATATATATATATATATATATATATATATATATATATATATATATATATATATATATATATATATATATATATATATATATATATATATATATATATGACATACATAGACATAATAAACATACATATACATACACACACACACACACACACACACACACACACACACACACACACACACACATAAAGAGAGATGGATAGATATAAATACACACATGCGTGTGTTTGTATATGGCAAAATGGTGAATATTCACCTTGCTGAAACAAAATTACACTGTCACACGATATTGACAGCTGCTTATTAATATGCATTATGCATGTGGGACAGGGTTTTGTTTGTAAGTCTGATTGCCCTTACATTGTGGCTGTGTACTGTGAAGTTAGTATATAGAAGTAAGTGATGTGGTGGTTCTCTACACACATTTCTTATATGTACGCAGTGTTATGACCCAAGAGACCAGAGTTTGATTAGTGACTCAGGAGTTTGATGAAGCTGGCAGGGGAGGTATGCAGAACATGATGCATACTGTTACAATAACTTGAAGAAGTGATGGAGATGCATACGTTTCGTGGTGGTGGGCATTCAGCCATAAGGCCACTAGCTAGTGGTAACCTTCATTAGTGAAGACACAAGCTATTCTCATGGCTTCCTGAATGGTGGCCACTCTGGATGGCTCTCACCTCCATGGTTCTGGAGACTCTCCACCAAGAAGGAATGAGTGGGCTCAAGTCCATTTGCGGAGGCTTGATGATTATCAGGCATGTGGACAAAAGGAACACAGAAAAGGCAAAGAGCACACAGTTTAACAGGCATAGATAAAAACTTAAGGAAGTAGATGGATATACATCCAGATTAACTGCAATGTACACTGATTTCAGACTTAATATATCTTAGTAGTAGGGGACACATCCTCCATGTGGGGAATAAAGGGGGTTGAGACCCCTGCAAAAACACTGTAAACCTATCCATAAATGTTCAGAAATCAGTAGTTTCATTATTGATTTCTTTATTTTTGTCTGTCTTCTTGTCCCCATGCCTGCTGACCATCAAGCCTCCCCATATGGACTCCATCCATTTCCCCATACTAAGAGCATAACAAGTACAGTACAGATTTATTTATTTATGTATTTATTTATTTATTTATTTATATTTGTTGACCGGGAGTGTCCGACTGGACGTAGGTCCATTTTCAGCGGAGGCCCGGGGAGAAAAGCTCCACAGTTAAAATAAACAGACAGTAGTTACATTGGATTACATAGCGATTAACAATTTTCATAGCAATTACTTACAACATATTTACAGATGAAGAACATAGTACATCAGTAGACAACTAGAATCTTTACCTGTGAAGTACATAACAGACATTAACAAATGTTGCAATAAGAAGTTCCTGCTGTATAATAAGTACTAGGCTTATGAGCATCTGAGCTTGATATAATCAAGGTAGTTAGTGAAGTGGAAAGAAAGGTAGTGGTTGGATGGGGTGGGTGATATTAGAGTGGGAGTTGCAAGGGCATAGCCTTCATGTTTTTAGGTGAGCTTTTAGTAAAGTTTTGAAGTGGGTGCATGATGGTATGGAGGTAATTGTGGGTGGGAGGGAGTTCCATAATTTGGCTATGGCGCAAGAGAATAGTGCTTCACCAGTAGAGTTATTGGCTTTAGTGATCTGGAAGTGATTTTTGTTGCCGGATCTTAGCGGTCTGGTGGTGCGATAGGGTTGGAGTAGATTCTGGAGGGATGGGACATTTAGTGGATGGTTTACTAGTTTGTGGGTGAGTGAGAGTTGATACCATTGAAGGAGGTGAGGGAGTTCAAGCCAGCCCAGTTCAGCAAGTGAGAGACAGTGATGACTATGGTAGGATGCCCCTGTGGCGAATTTGGTGAATTTGTTGTGGCAGGTCTCTAGCTTGTTTAGATTGCATTGCCTTAGGTTGGTATATATTGGCAAGGCATAAAGTAGGGTGGAGATAAGGTGGATGTAAGAGTAATCCAGAGAGGCAGTCTTAGAATCAGCTGTTTTTTTTTACTTGTGGCCTTGTCAGCATACTGACAAATGAGAGTATTTATGTTGGCCTTACCCAACTCTGGCTGGTGAACTAAGTACATTCATCATCACAGGACTACCTCAGCCCTTCTATCAATAAGCGCTCAGCTGCCAATACCAAGGGCTGACATCACTGGCTTGAGTATCCACAGCCCATATCCCCCTTGATTCCATTTTCCTTCTCATTCATGTCAGTGGCTACACTGAATCAGCAGGCCATCCCATCCCAGAACCAGTGCACCCTCCCCCAGAATAGACAAACTGCATACGACTCACTCCCATCCCCTCTGCCCGGCTGTTCCAACATCCACATTGCTATTTGGACTAAAGTTATCTGAGTGAGGCCTTCATCCCTCTGTGCCAGAAAGTTGACCAAAACAGAATGTTTTTAAGACACAAGGTCCAAGACAATGTGGTTTGAAAATACAAAGGTCTGGAAAAATCTGTTTAATGTCACCTTTTACAATGCTTGTAAAATTAACCAAAACAGAAAATGAAACAAAACTTGGAGAACAAATGTACACACAATGCATTTTGGAACAAAAACGGCTGTATATGGTAAAGATTTGGCACAGTCTGACCAATTAGACTGAGTTTTTTTTTATGTCAGACTCATAAGGCTACAGATAAGTCAGAATGAAATAGGAATGGTAGGACCTTATTCTGTAAAGATGTGTATCTGGTAGGTTTTATGAGTGTACATATTTTAGAAGTTTCAAGCCACAGTGTAAAATGCTCTACCTAACCTGCTTTGTTAGTTTTGCATGGTGGCTGGCCATGTGTGATGCAGCAATCTTCCATTTAGTTTATATATGAAAATATCCTTAATCAGAAAGAATGTAGAGATCTGCAAAACAAGAAAATAAAATAGTCATATCATGACTGCTGAGTCCCAGTCTGATGGAAGTTTACTCTGAAAGTATTATTTCATTGTTTTTCAATAAACAATGTGCTTTCATATTCAACAGAGTCTTTCAGGCAGAATAACTCAGCTTTGCTTAATTTAACATGCTACATTTTGCTTAAAAATTATACTTCACTAATCTGTAGAAGTTCCAAATTGTTTAGATTATGTTTCTTACTTCTCAGTGTTACTTGTCTATCGTTATATGGACTCTGATAAATATTTATATAAAATACCTTGCAGCTGAAGAAGTATACCTTTGTTTCTTTCCTCAGCCTCGAACTACTGCAGAAGTAGAGTAATTAAGTTTATTCACAAACTGTTTGAAGTCTTTTGTCTGCTTATGATGTCCTGTATCTCTCACAATCTCTTCCCCTCGGACTGCTTGCAGTAGTACCACCATCCTGCTACAGGGTTATAAATGGCAGCTGTAGCATCACTTTCAGCTCCTGTATCTCTCACAATCTGCTCACCTCGGACTGCTTGCAGTAGTACCACCATCCTGCTACAGGGTTATAAATGGCAGCTGTAGCATCACTTTCAGCTCCTGTATCTCTCACAATCTGCTCCCCTCGGACTGCTTGCAGTAGTACCACCATCCTGCTACAGGGTTATAAATGGCAGCTGTAGCATCACTTTCAGCTCCTGTATCTCTCACAATCTGCTCACCTCGGACTGCTTGCAGTAGTACCACCATCCTGCTACAGGGTTATAAATGGCAGCTGTAGCATCACTTTCAGCTCCTGTATCTCTCACAATCTGCTCACCTCGGACTGCTTGCAGTAGTACCTCCATCCTGCTACAGGGTTATAAATGGCAGCTGTAGCATCACTTTCAGCTCCTGTATCTCTCACAATCTGCTCACCTCGGACTGCTTGCAGTAGTACCTCCATCCTGCTACAGGGTTATAAATGGCAGCTGTAGCATCACTTTCAGCTCCTGTATCTCTCACAATCTGCTCACCTCGGACTGCTTGCAGTAGTACCTCCATCCTGCTACAGGGTTATAAATGGCAGCTGTAGCATCACTTTCAGCCCTTCTGCTGTTTAGGCTTGTGTTAGCTGCTTTTATTAGCATGAAGTGCAAATAATGCTATTTTCTGAACTAAACTAGCGTTTTAGCATAATGCACATTAAAATAATGTCTTTTGGTGTTAGGCCCCTGAATTTTTATAAAAGCATACGACTTTCTTTTAAACTCCCCGTTTTCCTTTTCAAAATAATACAAACCTAACAAATGGGATGTGGGTATTTTTACATACACTTTTATAATGTGTGATACTATCAAATCTCTTCAGATCATCATAGATCTGGAAGGCACAAAATATGGAATATTCATGCATTTGCATTACTATATAATCACTGCATACATATCTAGCATTACAGTCAAGCCAACATAGACTTTAACCCACCACAACAGTGTCATGGTTTTACTGCATTACAAGTGATCTAACTTTTAGAAAGATTCCACAGAAGTCAACTAAACCCGGTAAGATGCTTTAACATAACTCCAGAAATGTTTTTACAGCAGGCATATATCTTTTTCCCCCTTTTGACTGGAAAAACAATAAAAAAAAATCAGACTTCGAGGTGTATTAGCAAATTTTGTAACATAGCATGCAATCAATTAATTAATTAATTTGTTTGCCTTTGTTTACTGAGTAAATCCAACTGGACATTGAACCCCTTTTTAAGGGATGCCCAGATAGAAAAGCTCCAGAGTTACAATAATACATGAAGCAAAGTCAGAAAACAGAAACATAAAATAATGCATAAAATAGAATCATAAAACAAGTACATAGATCTGTGGCACTCATAAATGGAAACTTGTAATTTATTTTGCATACCCCCTGTGTTCTCAAAACAAAAGCTTTTGGATTTTATTTGCTCATTTATGAAAGAGTAAACACATCATTGCCCAAAACCACTGTGTGCTTCTCCCTTACCTCATGTTGTGTAATTCCAAAGCTGGCGTATATAAGTTTAGGGGGTATAGTGACTTGCCCTGCCTGTTGGGAAATACTAATTTTAAGCAGTTGAGTTACATTTGATGTAACAACTAGCTTTCAGGGTTTTGCAAGTAAGCACTTAAGATCTAACAACTCATGTAATAACCTCTCATACAGAAGCATTCATTTTAACTATACACATTTAGAAAGTTTAAACAAAGCTGAAAATATCACTTAAAGGTTATTTGTACTAGTAGCATAATGTCTTTGCTTTTGCCTTATAGATCAGCTATGGTTCTGCCTCCCCTTCCCTCAGTGACAAGAGACAATTCCCTTCATTTTTTAGGACTGTACCAAATGATAAATTCCAGTCTACTGCACTTGCCCAGTTAGTAAAACACTTTGAGTGGAAATGGATTGGGATCCTGGCCTCAGAGAATGACTTTGGTGAAACAGGTAGTCAGGCACTGAAGAGAGATATCATTTCAAGTGGCAGTTGTGTTGCTTTCCTAGAAACCCTCCCAATACACAATATCAGATGGAAACTCCATTACCTCACTGATATAATCAAGAAATCATCTGCAAAAGTCATTGTTCTATATTCTACTCTAGAACCACTGACTCTACTGTTTGAGGAAGTTTCATTGAAAGGAATAACTGGTAAAGTTTGGATTGGCACAACATCTTGGTCCATTGCTTCTGATTTCACCAAGCAAGATATTCTGAACACTTTAAATGGCTCATTGGGAGCTGCATTACGCAGAGGTGAGATACCAAGATTTAGGGATTTCCTTTACAGTGTCCACCCTTCTAAATTCCCTGATGATATATTCATTCATGAATTCTGGGAGACTGCATTCGGATGCAAGTGGCCAAAACAGAATTCCAGTGAATCATGGTTGGGACCTGAAATTAAAACTTGTACTGGTGCAGAGAAGGTGGATGAAATAAACAACTCTTTGTTTGATACATATAATTTTAGATTCAGTTATGGTTCTTATATAGCTACCCACTCACTTGGACATGCTCTACACAGCATGTTGTCATGCAACTCCAAGGATCAGCCACTTGTCAACATGTCCTGTGGAAATATTCATGAATTTTTACCATGGAAGGTAAGGTCGGCATTTTTTAAATAGTTTGCATGCAGGTTATGAATGTGCTACCAATGTCATTCTAGAAACATCTTAGTGAAATGGGCAGAATACTAAGAGTATAAAATTGAGTTATTTTTGTATTTTTTCTTCTGAAAATGTATATTAATTCATTATAAAAACAACATACTGACATGTTTTTATTTTATTGCACTTTCAAAAAGGAGCACGGTATGGATACAATATAATCTCAGAAGATATACTTACCATGAAGTCAAAGCAATGTTATTGTATCTTTTACTCCTGCCCTGAATTATATAATTTTATTTTCTGTAATGTCTATCAATTGCTATAATGATGTTATTGTGATATCTCATTCAGTGGAGAAAATTTCACAACAATGTACAAATTTTGAGCATTCCACATTTTCCTATAATAGGATTATTTCTTTATCAGGAAAGTCTGACTGGGACAGAGCCCATTTTGAGTGGAGGCCCTGAGAGAAATTATCTACATGCATGTCTTTGGAAGGTGGGAGGAAACTGCAGCAAACTCACACAAATGCAAGAAGGATAGGTTGACTCGACACAGAAGGCACTCCAACCAGGAATCGAAGCAGCAAACCTCTTGCTGTGAAGGAACAATGCTAACCACTGCACCACCCTTATGATATGCAGTGGAAGAAAATCTATTGTTTATCACTTTTTCAAGCTTAGAAGAGTTATTTGACTGATTAATTAAAGTTCAAAAAAATATCACTTAGGTCAGTCATTCAGAATTTTTTAACTACAGCCAGAATAAAATGATGAAATCTGAAAATAAAACACAACTGGAATTAAGCAAATATTTAAAACATTATAAAATTAAGCAAAAAATAATATAAACATAAACTTCTGAATTCAATTAAGTAATATCCTATAAATTCATAATTACCTTCATACTTTTTCAGTGCCTGCCTCACATTTCACTGAAAAAGATTTCCATACTATAGATCAGCTTTATTAAAAAAAAATTATGAAGTTGTCATTTTCGTATATGATTACACTGAAATATCTTTGAACTGTACATTTCAAAATAAGTGCCGGTGTACCTTCTATATGAGCTAACACATGGCAGTATCGTTCTAATAATCTAATAAAATATTTTTTCATTGTCAAATTAGCTGTTTTAATTACTTTTATGTAATTAGGGCGGCCACGGTGGTGCAGTGGTTAGCACTGCCGCCTCACAGCAAGAGGTTCTCTGGTTCGATCCTCGGCTGGGGTGCCTTCTGTGCGGAGTCTGCATGTCCTTCCTGTGGTCGCGTGGGTTTCCTCCGGGTGCTCTGGTTTCCTCTCACATCCCAAAGACATGCTGCAGGTGGATTGGACACTCTAAATTGGCCCTAGGTGTGTGTGTGAGTGTGCCTTCTGTGGAAGGTTGGGCGCCGGGCTGGCAACTCGACACTGTAAAACTCCACTGCCATTCAATGTGCGGACAAGGTGATCCGCTGTGGCGACCCCTAACCGGGAAAAGCCGAAAGAAGAAGAAGAATTACTTTTATGTAATTGTTTACATCATAGTTAATTCTAAATGAATTATTAAAGCTGACATTTTACTGAACTCATCAATGCTGTGATAGGGTGTTCACTGAGATTTGCCACCAGCTGTGAATTTGTCAAAGCTTTATCAAGAACATGAGTAACTTCTTTCTTTACAGTATCAACGGACATTTGAAATTTTAGAAAAGGAAGTCAGTATCATTCAAGTATTAGAATAATAATGATTTTGATAAAGTAAAGTCGGTGGACCAACCTGTAATAAAATTGAACATGTGACTATATGTTTCCCATTTATTTAAAGATGAATCCCACAAAATTTGACATAAATGACTATTACTATTCTATACTACTAATGGACAGCGGCACCTCCCATATGCTTTGCTCCATGCATGGGTCCCCCTCAAAATATCTATGGTATGATCCCAGTTATTTTCATTAGGGGTAATATACAATTATCAGCTTTGGGATGGCTAAGGCCAATCGATAACCAAATGGGAGCACAAAAAGGGAAACTGGCTAGGCTTAAAATGTCTGGCAAAGGCAGCTAGCCAAGTACTTACCCATGAACCTATTATATTACTCCATAACTCTTGAATTTTATAAGTCTGTATAAAACTAGGGGAACTCTCGAATTTATTTACAAAATCATTAACACTATAGAGCTAATTACTGATTGCTTAGTGAACATAACTAAAGCTGATGAAGAAAACTATCTCAAAAATCCATGGGAGTTTATACAGGCCTGATCCATCATCTTTCTTGATTTTTTTCAAGGAATTCAGGTTCTGGAAAAATAATTGATCTAAATATGCAACAAAATATCCAGTGGCATTTGTTGTTGCCATCAATCCCCTTTTCCCAACTTTACATGGGTTTGTCGTTCTAGTTTTCCTGCATTTTCTCGTTGCATTAAAATCATAGTTTAGTAAATGTACTGGAAGCATGACTGAAGTTCTTTGCTAAACCTGCTTGTTATTCAGCTACAACAAAATGAAAAAAACACTTCAGCTACTAAATTCTAAAATATGTTTTGCAGATACATAGGGCAATTTTTACTTTTACTAGAGGTAACTAAATATGCAATGGAAGACATATCTAGACCATGATTGCCTATCACAAATAACAAGACTATTACACAACACACCACCACAGAGTTGTAACTAACCATTGATTTTGTTGACTAAATTTTCTTGGTCTCAAAGACAGCAAATCTCCACAGTTACACCCACTTGCTACCAAAGAACACTAGTCACACTCAATCTGTCAACAATACAAATCACTATTTCCCACATTCACCTCTGTCCTAGTTACCAAAGCAAACTAGTCATCCTCACTCTGTAGACACACAGGTTTGTATTTCCTACATTTAGTTCTGTCCTAGTTAGCAAAGCACACTAGTCTCGCTCACGCTGTAGACCAAACAAGTCTTTATAGATTCATAGATTCATGGATTGGGAGCCTTTTTAAGACTAGCCAAGTTTTCCCAAAAGAGTAATGACGTTCCTGTATCCAAATAGGACATTGAGGGTCAGGCATTTATAAGCTAACTCTGTCCATAAGGGACATGGGTGCCAGGCCCAGTTTAAAATGCCCTATTTCCCATCCATTGGTCTATATTGCACCTAAACTGGATAATAGATTAACTTGGCTTCATTTGGAATGGAAGCCTGTTCCATAGAAGGGACACTCTCTGGGACAAATAACTGACTCCCCAGCATGTTCTGTTTAAGTCACAGACAAAAGTCAGATTCCTAGATATTGTATTTCTGGTACTGTTTGACTTATGAATATGCATGAGATTCATAAGCGGGGGTTTGTGGATGCCTTGTAAACCAAGCATAGCTCACCCCTCAGCAATCTACAGGAGACTGAGTAGATGGAAGGGACTTTTGCAGAAGGTAGGTTTGTTATACCTTGCCTTCTTTTTGTAAGCAGCCTCTGAGGTCACTCTAGTTGCTGCATATGCCTGGTTTACTTTCTACACTCAGATCTGTCCTAGTTACCAAAGCACTCTATAGTGCACACAAGTCTCTGTTTCCTACATTCATCTCTGTCCTAGTTACCAAAGCACACTAGTCACTCTCACTCAGTACTGTTCTAGTTATCAAACCACACTAGTCACACTTACTCAGGTCTGTCCTAGTTACCGAAGCACACTAGTCACACTTATTCTGCTCTGTCCTACTTAACAAAGCACACTAGTCACACTTACTCAGCTCTGTCCTAGTTACTGAAGCACACTAGTCACACTTATTCTGCTCTGTCCTAGTCACTGAAGCACACAAGTCACACCTATTCTGCTCTGTCCTAGTTACCAAAGCACACTAGTCACACTTACTCAGCTCTGTCTTAGTTACCGAAGCACACTAGTCACACTTATTCTGCTCCACCCTAGTTACCAAAGCACACTAGTCACACTTACTCAGCTCTGTCTTAGTTACCAAAGCACACTAGTCACACTTATTCTGCTCTGTCCAAGTTACCAAAGCACACTAGTCACACTTAATCAGCTATGTCCTAGTGAGCGAAGCACACTAGTCACACTTATTCTGCTCTGTCCTAGTTATCAAAGCGCACTAATCACACTTACTCAGCTCTGTCCTAGTTACAGAAGCACACTAGTCACACTTATTCTGGTCTGTCCTAGTTACCGAAGCACACTAGTCACACTTATTCTGCTCTGTCCTAGTTACCAAAGCACACTAGCCACATTTACTCAGCACTGCCCTAGTTACCAAAGCACACTACTCACACTTATTCTGCTCTGTTTTAGTTACCAAAGCACACTAGTCACACTTACTCAGCTCTGTCCTAGTTACCAAAGCACACAAGTCAAACTTATTCTGCTCTGTCCTAGTTACCAAAGCACACTAGTCTCACTTACTCAGCTCTGTCCTAGTTACCGAAGCACACTAGTCACACTTATTCTGCTCTGTCCTAGTTACCAAAGCACACTAGTCACACTTACTCAACTCTGTCCTAGTTACCGAAGCACACTAGTCACACTTATTGTGCTCTGTCCTAGTTACCAAAGCACACTAGTCACACTTATTTTGCTCTGTCTTAGTTACCAAAGCACACTAGTCACACTTATTCTGCTCTGTCCTAGTTACCAAAGCACACTAGTCACACTTACTCAGCTCTGACCTAGTTACCGAAGCACACTAGTCACACTTATTCTGCTCTGTCCTAGTTACCAAGCACACTAGTCACACTTACTCAGCTCTGTCCTGGTTACCGAAGCACACTAGTCACACTTATTCTGCTCTGTCCTAGTTACCAAACCACACTAGTCACACTACTCAGCTCTGTCCTGGTTACCGAAGCACACTAGTCACACTTATTCTGCTCTGTCTTAGTTACAAAGCACACTATTCACACTTACCCAGCTCTGTCCTAGTTACCGAAGAACACTAGTCGCACTTATTCTACTCTGTCCTAGTTACCAAAGCACAATAGTCATACTTAATCATCTATGTCTTACACACTTATTCTGCTCTGTCCTAGTTACCAAACCACATTAGTCACACTTACTCAGCTCTGTCCTAGTTAGTGAAGCACACTAGTCACACTTATTCTGCTCTGTCCTAGTTACCAAAGCGCACTAGTCACATTTACTCAGCTCTGTCTTAGTTACCGAAGCACACTAGTCACACTTATTCTGCTCTGTCCTAGTTAGCAAAGCACATTAGTCACACTTACTCAGCTCTGTCCTGGTTAGCAAAGCACACTAGTCTCAGTTATTCTGCTCTGTCCTAGTTACTAAAGCACACTAGTCACACTTACTCAGCTCTGTCCTGGATACCAAAGCACACTAGTCACACTTATTCTGCTCTGTCCTAGTTACAAAGCACACTAGTCACACTTACCCAGCTCCATCCTAGTTACCGAAGCACACTAGTCACACTTACTCTGCTCTGTCCCAGTTACCAAAGCACAATAGTCACACTTAATCAGCTATGTCCTAGTTAGCAAAGCACACTAGTCACACTTATTCTGCTCTGTCCTAGTTACAAAGCACACTATTCACACTTACCCAGCTCCGTCCTAGTTACCGAAGCACACTAGTCACACTTATTCTGCTCTGTCCTAGTTACAAAGCACACTATTCACACTTACCCAGCTCCGTCCTAGTTACCGAAGCACACTAGTTACACTTATTCTGCTCTGTCCTAGTTACCAAAGCACAATAGTCATACTTAATCAGCTATGTCCTAGTTAGTGAAGCACACTAGTCACACTTATTCTGCTCTGTCCTAGTTACCAAAGCACAATAGTCATACTTAATCAGCTATGTCCTAGTTAGTGAAGCACACTAGTCACACTTATTCTGCTCTGTCCTAGTTACCAAAGCACACTAGTCACATTTACTCAGCTCTGTCTTAGTTACCGAAGCACACTAGTCACACTTATTCTGCTCTGTTCTAGTTAGCAAAGCACATTAGTCACACTTACTCAGCTCTGTACTGGTTAGCAAAGCACACTAGTCTCAGTTATTCTGCTCTGTCCTAGTTACCAAAGCACACTAGTCACACTTACTCAGCTCTGTCCTGGTTACCAAAGCACACTAGTCACACTTATTCTGCTCTGTCCTAGTTACAAAGCACACTAGTCACACTTACCCAGCTCCATCCTAGTTACCTAAGCAAACTAGTCACACTTACTCTGCTCTGTCCTAGTTACCAAAGCACAATAGTCACACTTAATCAGCTATGTCCTAGTTAGCAAAGCACACTAGTCACACTTATTCTGCTCTGTCCTAGTTACCAATGCACACTAGTCACACTTACTCATCTCTGTCCTAGTTACCAAAGCACACTAGTCACACTTATTCTGCTCTGTCCTAGTTACCAACGCACACTAGTCACACTTACTCAGCTCTGTCGTAGTTGCTGAAGCACACTAGTCACACTTATTCTGCTCTGTCCTAGTTACTGAAGCACACTCATCACCCTTTTTCTGTTCTGTCCTAGTTACCAAATCACACTAGCCACACTTACTCAGCTCTGTCCTAGTTACCAAAGCACAATAGTCACACTTACTCAGCTCTGTCCTGGTTACCGAAGCACTCTGGTCACACTTATTCTGCTCTGTCCTAGTTACCAAAGCACATTAGTCACACTTACTCAGCTCTGTCCTAGTTACCAAAGCACACTAGTCACACTTATTCTGCTCTGTTCTAGTTACCAAAGCACACTAGTCACACTTACTCAGCTCTGTTCTAGTTACCAAAGCACACTAGTAACACTTATTCTGCTCTGTCCTAGTTACCGAAGCACACTAGTCACACTTATTCTGCTCTGTCCTAGTTACCAAGCACACTAGTCACACTTACTCAGCTCTGTCCTGGTTACCGAAGCAAACTAGTCACACTTATTCTGCTCTTTCCTAGTTACAAAGCACACTATTCACACTTACCCAGCTCCGTCCTAGTTACCAAAGCACACTAGTCACACTTATTCTGCTCTGTCCTAGTTACCAAAGCACAATAGTCATACTTAATCAGCTATGTCCTAGTTAGGGAAGCACACTAGTCACACTTATTCTGCTCTGTCCTAGTTACCAAAGCACACTAGTCACATTTACTCAGCTCTGTCTTAGTTACCGAAGCACACTAGTCACACTTATTCTGCTCTGTCCTAGTTAGCAAAGCACATTAGTCACACTTACTCAGCTCTGTCCTGGTTAGCAAAGCACACTAGTCTCAGTTATTCTGCTCTGTCCTAGTTACCAAAGCACACTAGTCACACTTGGTCAGCTCTGTCCTGGTTACCAAAGCACACTAGTCACACTTATTCTGCTCTGTCCTAGTTACAAAGCACACTAGTCACACTTACCCAGCTCCATCCTAGTTACCGAAGCACACTAGTCACACTTACTCTGCTCTGTCCTAGTTACCAAAGCACAATAGTCACACTTAATCAGCTATGTCCTAGTTAGCAAAGCACACTAGTCACACTTATTCTGCTCTGTCCTAGTTACCAATGCACACTAGTCACACTTACTCATCTCTGTCCTAGTTACCAAAGCACACTAGTCACACTTATTCTGCTCTGTCCTAGTTACCAAAGCACACTAGTCACACTTACTCAGCTCTGTCATAGTTACCGAAGCACACTAGTCACACTTATTCTGCTCTGTCCTAGTTACCGAAGCACACTCATCACCCTTTTTCTGTTCTGTCCTAGTTACCAAAGCACACTAGCCACACTTACTCAGCTCTGTCCTAGTTACCAAAGCACAATAGTCACACTTACTCAGCTCTGTCCTAGTTACCAAAGGACACTAGTCACATTTACTCAGCTCTGTTCTAGTTACCGAAGCACACTAGTCACACTTATTCTGCTCTGTCCTAGTTATCAAAGGACACTAGTCACATTTACTCAGCTCTGTTCTAGTTACCGAAGCACACTAGTCACACTTATTCTGCTCTGTCCTAGTTAATCTCTAAAGAGCAGCAAATACTTGCTCTTCACAGCAGTGAAAATGATACAGAGATGCACAAGTAAATGTACACATTTGTCAAAATCTGTACACAAATAATGTAAACCAGTGTCAGAAATTCATCACTAAATCAGAGTTCTTAATCTGTGTGCATTTATATACACAAGTAAATGCAAACAGTGACACACTTAAAACTAAAGGAAGGGATAACAGTTTTTCTGGCATTCAGCTCCAACCTAATTTTTCACACTCGACTACTGTAACTCAGTATTGCACATTTAATGAGCAGTCTGTGTAAAAGCTGTTTAGGTGAACACTAGTTATTTTAGATTAGGGTCCTTAAGACAGATTGTCTGAACAGGGAACAATTTAATCCCCCCATTAGTATTCACAAGCAGTGGTTAGGTTTACTATCCATCATCTGAGTTAGTAGTAGTAGAAACCCGGTTCAGCATTTACTTCTAAATATTTCCTATTTGTTTGTGTGGAGATTTTGATCTGAGCACATGGTCTGCCTTTTGCAAGAAACTGTGCACATACTTATCACTGCTACTCTATATTTAATGTTGAATACTTTTTGGAGGCCTTAATGGTCAAACTTGTTTTACTTGGTTTCTGGATTTAACAGGAAACATTTCTTATGCTTCCATATAGCAACATGCATCATATAGCAACATGCATACCTCTCAACTGTCCAGATTTTCACAGAATGACCAGACTTTTTCCTAATATTTTTGATCTGTTCCTTGTACAATTTGTGGTGTTCTGGCAAATCATTGAGGGTCATAGTCACTAAATAATGTCAGATATTTGAATTTCAGACTTATTATCCATCAGAAAATGAAACAAATGTAAAATCTATTATTCTATCAACTTCATATATAAGTTTTATATTTATATAAATGGTTTACTGATCATTGCTTACATTACTGTTTTAATTCCCACTTGTTATGATTGATGTCAGGTTGGCTAGTTTTCTGTTTCTGTTTTCTTGGTGCAGATATTTATCCACCATATTGTCTAATCTGTGTTGCTGGCCAGTCTAGTGGATCTAGTTTATAGGTCATTTTAAAGGAACATCCAATATGATGTCTATACAGCTGTGAACTGTCTAATGCTACAGGACTGAAGTAATCTCATCTGCATTGCTGCAATTGCTTATCTTTGGCTAATGACTTTACACAGTTTGATGTGCATTCTTAAATTGCTGCTGATTTCAAATTGTAGTTACTAATTTTTTTTTGTTTGCTTTACATATGTATTACATTTTGACTTTTTTATTTATGGGACAGTTATATAATGGTGTTCTTATTTGTTTAAACTTTTCATAGAAAATTGCAAATGTGTATGAGTCTTCTTTTAACCAAGTGGTACTATTTACTACTGGATGAATTGTTTAATAGGTTAAGTTATTCATCTTTTATATAGTACATGCAGTTATTGATCTTTAGCAGGAAATATAAGCTACTCACAAGATACTAGACATATGACAATAGTTTCCTTTAGGTCACGCCCTTTTAAAGAGCTGGGAGAGTCCTGTTTAGGAACCTAAGTACCATCTGGGGGCAAAATATAATGATGAATGTGATCAGGCCTGTATCTGTTCCATAGACAAAGAGGTAATACATCATCATCATTAACACAGACACGGCCTGTACTTCAGTGGTCCAGCACAGGGCTCTGCTGGGAAATGACAGACTAATAAGTAATACAACAGCTTGAATATCGGATTTGTAACTAGAAGTCATACTGGTGTTTATCACATAAATTAGGCTAGATAAGAATTAGGGCCATCTCCTTACACTGGTCATACAATCAGGTTTTTTGGTAGTGCAGAGAGACAACCTAGGATAGGTAATACTGGCAATGAGGTTGACTGTTTTATTTTCTTTTACATATCTAATAGAAATATAAATTCTCTCCTATCTGCTACTGTTATGTAATCTTCATAGTAATATAAGTCTATATACTGCAGTACTGATATAATGTTATATATCATCCTGTATCAGGCCCATATTACAGAAACATGTGCTTGTCTAATTTTTAATGTTGCATCATGTACTGAAATCGATAATTATTTCTCAAACATTAGAGCATATTCTGTTATGCATGCAAAAAAAAAATGTTTCCTATACATAATTGTCGGAGTAAATTAATCTAATTCTAATACCACTAATACACTATATAATCACTTCAACATTATTACTTCAGATCCCAGTACTAATCCCTGGACTACTTCTTATACCAACTTCTCTTAATAATTTCTACTCTTGCTTAACCCAAGACAGTGACTTCAGTGCTACCTTCATACTTCCTTACAAACATCTATCACATACAGGCAAACATGTCCAGAATACGTTCCTAGAATAACAATGATGAGATTCACAGCATTATCCCCAAAGGCTATTCCTATGAGGTACCTCATCTTTGCCTAAGCCTCTCCCATACTGTGTTAATTTTAATTATATGTGTCTTTCTTTTTAAATTACATTTTGTAGCATTAAATCAGAAATAGAAGCCAATATGGTATCCCTTTAGGTCCTTAAACGTATCAGATATATCCATTCTAAGTCAGCATTGCCACAGTGCAACACTCATACAGTACAGTGCATGCATATACAGAGAATATGCCAAAATGTTATTCTACCACCTGACAATTCAAAACATGACCCTACTTCTTCCCATGGCTTTACTAAGTCTGACAGTCAATGCAGAGGTTAAGGTTGTGAGCTTTAGTTCCTATTGTTTAGGGACTGAATCCCCCAGCCTTCATTTGCCTCTTGTGTGACATTGAGCATGTCACTTAACCAGACATTGCTCCCATGTTGCTTCTTATGGGTTCGTAGATCACTAGACTAACTTCCCAAGAGCCCTTATAAGTCTAGCCATAGCTAGGTAAACAAAGTTCATAGAGGTATGAGCATACGCTATGGTATCTAATACAGACTGCCTCTGACCATGGAGGACATGGACACCACCCCAGGAGAAAATTTATGATTATCCATCCATTGGTCTAGGTTGTGCTTGAAGAGGGTCAAGGAAGGGACTTACTTCATGTGAATGGGGAGCTTGTTCCAGACAAGGGGTAGTCTCTAAGAGACATTTCTATGTCTCCAACATGACTTATTTATGTCAAAGGCTAGGTTAAGATCCCTGGAATGAGTGACCCTCACGCAGTTTGATTTACAAATGTGCAACATTTCCATCAGGGCCATATAAGAGACTGCCCTGTAGGCCAGACACAGATTACCCCTAAGTAGTCTTTAGGAGAGAATACAGTGATAGGGCTTTCAGTATTTCCTTGTAAGACTTATTTTGTATACCCCGTATCTTCCTGGTGAGAAACCTTTAGGGTCGCTCAAGCTGTTGCAGAGTTCTGGTGAGCTACATTCAAAAGGTGCACTGTACTCAATTATTGGTCTGAGGAGGGCTGAGTAAAATGGAATTATAACATCCTTTGATCTGGATGCCATGGCCGTACTTATGAGTTGTGCTGCATAGAGGGACTTTTTCACCACTATTGACACTTAAAAATTCAGATTACTATCAACCCGAGTACCAAGATCACATGCCACTGGGTCTACTCTTAGGGGTATGCTATAGATATTGTAATTAGTTGGGGTATTTGCTTTCCCAAATGCAATAATTATGCATTCTTTTGCATTTAATTCCAATCTATGGATCTGGCACCAATCATTTGTCAGCATTAATCCTTTCTGCATTATATCAGTATCATATGGGGATTCAGTGATTGCCCCCAATTTGCAGTCATTCATGAACTTGGTCAGCCAAAGGCCATCTATATTTGCCTTGACTTCTGAGAAATAGATACTGAACAGGAAAGGGCCTAGTACAGAACCCTGTAATATGCCACTGGTGACTGACCTCTTGCTAGAGGTGAATTCACCCACTTTGACAGTTTGTGCCCTGTTGGTGCGCCATTTCACTACCCACCTGGTGAGGGGTTTATGCCCAGTTGACAGAGTTTCTCTATAATACATGAGTGGAGAACATAACCTGTCTGGAGGCTGTGGTTAAATAGGGATCCAAATGGGTCTGCTAGGTCATGTTTTAAGTTATTTAAAAGGCAGCCTGGGATGTTGTCATGGCCCATTGATGGCATGTTTTTAGCCTTAGAGAGTGCCAAGTTAACCTGCACTCTTGAGATAATAGGCTGTGGAATGGTGGCAGTTATACTTTGGGGGACATCTGGTGCAGACATAGCAGGTGAAGTTTGATCCAAATCTGTCAACTAGCAGGTTGGCTATTTTCACTGGTTGAGTATGGGTGATGCCATCCACAACCAGCTCTGTGCATAGTGGGTATTCCCCTTAAGATTTCAAATGTAGTTAAGAATGCTTTGTGATTTTCCTTGGCTAGGGAAGACTACTTTTGCTTCATAATTTGCTTATGAGGACTTGACCAGACCTGCAATTTCTTTGTTTAGACTAGTGAGGGATTTCTTTTTCTGCTGAGCCTGATCCTGCTTACCTTTGGTCATTAGTTAGTTTTGTTTTATAGCCTGTTTACAAGAGGGGTCCACCAGGGTGGCTTGTTTTTCTGGGTTTAATCTGGTCCAGTAATGCCAATTTTAAACAACTGTTTTAAGTGGCTATACAGGGCATTGGTGTATACCTCTGCATAGGAATCTGTGTTTTTTGGATTGGGGGAGCTTTGAAATTTCTTATACCATCACTTATTAGGAGATAATTTGTCTTGGAGAAATTCTTTAGCATTTTGAGCTTTATGGGGTATCTGACCTTATCTTTATTTCAAAGGAGACCATTTGTGGTCCAATCTTACCAAGGATGACATTACATGGAGGGGGGGGGGCAATGCTCACCCATGTTAGTGAGTACTATGTCCAGGATATTTGAGTCCCTACTTGGTGTGCCAACCAGCTGTTCCAAAGCATTTGCATTGACAAAGTCCAAGAACCTCTGAGGCTGCATGTTAGTGGTTGTGTATGTTCCTCAGCCAATAGTAGAATAGTTAAAATCACCCATGAGTAAGGCACTGAGGTGCATGATAAGTTACTCTAGAAGGTCCAGGTACAAAGTATGTTTTTTTCTGGTTCGTGGTTGGGGACTTATACCTATTAATGATGTGGTAGGGGATTTTGCCTTTGGGTAGTTAGACATGGAGTAGCTCAAGACAGTTATACTATCTGACCTGTCTTGATATGTACTTATCATTTATGATGATGGATACGCTTCTGCCTTTGGTTCTTTCTTGCTCAGTTGGTGGACTGAGCGTATGGAAGGCATTGTATCCTTGCATGGTCAGGGTGCTTTCCATGACTTTGAACCATGTCTCAGTGACTGGACAGATGTCAGCATTTTCTGAAGTGAGGAGTGCTTATAGGGACTACAGTTTTTCGTTTAGACTCCTAGAATTTAGCAGCAGTACCTTGAGCTTATTATGGGAAGATTTTATTACGTTGGGAAGTTGGTTACTTTGGCACTGCCTAAAAAAGGCACTATAAGGGTGACTAAAGCCTTTGCCAGTATCCAAAAGCAAGGAGACAGGTGCAGACCATCTCTGGCAAAACAGAATGGCCTATTGATCATGTCTTTCCAGGGTGACAGATATTGGATCCCCTTGGACTGACATCAAAAGTTAAACCAATTGTTAGTCAATCATTTTTTTGTTTGTATTGTGGCATCATCCTTGGAGAAAGTAGAATACTGCTCAAGGCTAGGCTAAGCTGATACCTACATGTGACACATAATCTCTGAAAGCTCAATTATGTCTCTCTTCATATAGTCCATGAAGGTACATCTCAGGTCATTCACACACAAATGGACTATGACAGAGTCATACTGATACTTGTGGCTGAATGACTTGAGTAGTTGTGTGGTCAGACAGATCCTGGCACCTAACAGGCAGCAAAGAGCAACCTTCCCATTTTCCAGCCTGGTGAGGGAGACATCTGTGTGTCTCAGTATGGAGTCTCCTATGACCAATATGCTCGGTTTTGTGGTATTTCACTTTATGAACCTGTTTGTTGAGACACTGGTGTGTGTATTATTATGAGTTGTGGTTGTTGCTTGCTGTGTTATGTGTATATGTGGTTTCTAAAGGCAGAATTTCAGAGGCCTCTGTGTTCTTGGTAGATTACTAGTGAGTACCTCCACATATGTGAGTATATGTATCAAATTCTTATTTAGTGTGGAAAGTGATGTGTGTGTGTGTGTGTGTGTGTGTGTGTGTGTGTGTGTGTGTGTGTGTGTGTGTGTGTGTGTGCGCTAGCAACCTGTTTGACATTTGATTTGTCTGTATGTGAGAGTCTTACCTCCATTTTCATGGTATAACTACATTTCTCACATATAGTATTTGTTTCATGATTAAGTGGTTGTCAGTATACATGGGACAGTTGCTACAGAGAATCCAGATGCCATTGCCCTTCAAGCTGGCTACAGAGATGGTAGGAAACTGCCCATCCATTATATCAGATTCTTACTGTGGGTTTTATCAGGGAAAGGACTGAGTTAATTAGACTGGACTGTGCTGGTAGCACAGAGACTATGACTGGGAACCATACTTTATGTAGACTAAGGTTAATCAACAGAGCAATGCTGTTCAGCACACAATTTAATTGCTCCTAGCACAGCAGGGGACTAGGTATGGTTTCAGTAATAGTTATGCTAGAGAAGTTTTATCTTCAAGGCATTTGCATGTATACAGGGCAATGATAACTGCTGCTGTGCAGAAATATGAGGTGTATACACAGGCAAAAAAGAACAGGTTTTAAGGTAACTACCCATCAGGAAAGCACACAGTAAGCCTTCTGCCAGTAATCCCAAACACAGACAGGTTTAGATCAGCACACTTCTGCCACAAGAGTGCAGAAACAAATTCTTAATATAAAATGGCTGGTTTGGAGCCCAAGTGTAAGAAGACCCCACAACGGCCCTGACTCTCTCATACGGTGTAATAAGTATTAGAACAGTAGAGTTTTTTTAAGTTGTTTAAAGTGCAGCAAATGCAGCAAATATCATAGGAAACTAATAAAATGCAATCACGATTATCAATAGAAGTGCAAAATAATACATATTTTCATATTTTTAGCAGGGGATTGCCTTAGGTCTAAGCAGACTCACTGGAACTCTCTGGTGTAGTTGCAAGACAACGAGTACCTCTAAGCAATTTAAGCCAAAACCCACACAAATGTGAGGCTTATATATAGGCAAAGAGGAACAGGTTTTAAGCTAATTACCAGTCAGGAAAGCATACAATAAGCCTTCCACCATCAAGCCTCAACTCAGATAGGTTTAGATCAGCACAATTCTGCTAAGCGAGTGCAGAAAAAAACCTTCTTAATGTAAAATGGCTGGTTTGGAGCCCAAGTGTAAGAAATTGTATGTCCAGTGGGCTTACCTGTTTAACAAATAGGATTATTATTACCAAGTTGATCCATCAGTAAAAAAATCAAAAGGTTCCAAAGTAAATTTCAAAGACCTTATCTTTTATTATTTTGAAGACCAATAATATCATATTATGACTTCATTTTCAATGCACACTTCTTTCTTAGCCTTGGCATATGAAGCAAACTTAGCATGACTACATAAGCAGGCAACAACACTCATATTTTCTAGCTCTAGAACATACATGACCGTAACACTCCCATTCATTGCTGATCTATGGAGGAACCCATACCTTCTTCAATAACTAGCTCTAGAACATACATGACCCTAACACTCCCATTCATTGCCGATCTATGGAGGAACCCATACCTTCTTCAATAACTAGCTCTAGAACATACATGACCATAACACTCCCATTCATTGCTGATTTATGGAGGAACCCATACCTTCTTCAATAACTAGCTCTAGAACATACATGACCGTAACACTCCCATTCATTGCTGATCTATGGAGGAACCCATACCTTCTTCAATAACTAGCTCTAGAACATACATGACCGTAACACTCCCATTCATTGCTGATCTATGGGGGAACCTATACCTTCTTCAATAACTAGCTCTAGAACATACATGACCGTAACACTCCCATTCATTGCTGATCTATGGAGGAACCCATACCTTCTTCAATAACTAGCTCTAGAACATACATGACCGTAACACTCCCATTCATTGCTGATCTATGGAGGAACCCATACCTTCTTTAATAACTTCTGACCCTATAAAAAAATTTCCATTTGATATCCGGACTCAGATGTCTCCAAAAAAATCAGACCATCTACTCTATTTGAAAACATATGTAAACAAGGAAGCTACATCCTTGAATTAACAGTTGTACAACTAGAACACTTATAATCTACCTTGTTTTAGTTATCCTGCCTGCTGTTTATTCATTTAAGGTTACATACAGGGAAAAGTGACCAATAAAAAACACTGCCAAACATTATGGGATTATGCAATGTTAGGGCATACCACACTTCAGCTTTGAATTTTCTGCAGTATATCATATTGCACCATTCCATAACTATAAACATCATAATCATACACCTCATTCATAACATACAATAAGATGTCTCATGGTTTCTAATGCATATATCTAGCTAGACCTAATTGTTTTAAACACAATAATAACATAAAATATATCCTAACTTTCAAAACATTACTAAATATAGATTGTTTGTTTGTGTCTTTCGGCTTTTCCCGGTTAGGGGTCGCCACAGCAGAACTCCGGTCCGCTAATGATTGGCAGTAGATTTTTACATACTGGCTTGCAGGGCCTAACGCACAACCTTCAACGAAGGAATGCCCATTTATGCATGTCGCTACACAGAAGACGATCTAACTGAGAATCGAACGGGCAACGTCTAACTGTGAGGCGACAATGCTACCGCAGCACAACCACCGCCGTATAGAGCTAAATATATATATATATATATATATATATATATATATATATATATATATATATATATATATATATAGATACAGACACACACACACACACATGGAATAATTATGAAATATAACTGTTCTGAAGCACAGTTAACCCCAGTGATAAAGTGCAATGTATTTTATAGGACTTAACGTATTTTACAAATAATTACAACTGCATGACTATACCTCTCAAAAATTATACTTCTGTCCAGCTACAAACAATAACAAATGTGACTGTGTCAAGGAATAACACACTTTACATGTTAGTGTACAATCTCTCTAAAGTTTAATAAAACACAGTGACTCTAGTATGCATCTTTATATCCTATATAACAGAGAGGCCAGTAATTCTCCAGGTTTGAGTACCTTATAAATGACAGTTAAGCATCTCATTTTAAACTTCAGTGGCAGCATTAACCTTTTATCAGAACAATATCAATATTTTATCTCTGTGTTAGCTATTCAAAATACGACAGCACTAGTGAAAGTAGTGATTTAATTTTCAGAAAACAAATATTATTTCAACATGAAAGACACCTTTAAAAAGAACACTGTTAAGATATAATTTACCTTAACTGTAAAATATCATAGAAGACAAAACTCTCTCCAGGTATACCCTGGCATAAAAGCAAGTATAGTAAATAGGACAGGCATTAAAGGGAAACAACTGATAGCCCAGGGTATTGTGAGACCCATGCCACAGGTGAAGGGCTTCTCCATTCTTGAAAGGGCTGTTATTTTCCTGTAAGAGCCACCCTGCACCATGGAGAACACTATTGCACTTGGAAAATAGTCTATTTGTTTTGCATTTGTTTTATTATTAACATTTTTATATTCTTGTTGAAAAACAGCTCTTCTGCCTAGCTTCAAAGTTGATGTAAGATATGCAACTGGTGTAGGAGGAAGTGTTTTACAGCCAAAGTGTGTATTTTGTAACTATATAATAATGTCTACACACACAAATACATATGCACACATGCACACTTGAGTACACGACAGCACACAGACACACACACACACACACACACACACACACACACACACACACACACACACACGCATATATAAAAATACAAACAGACAGATGCAGAAGTAAAGACACACAGTGTGCCATTTTATATATATATATATATATATATATATATATATATATATATATATATATATATATATGTATGTATACAAAACAGACATACAAACATAGACACAGATATAGAGGCATAGAGACACAGCCTCACAAATACACACATGCACACACATACACACACACACACACACACACACACACATATATATATATATATATATATATATATATATATATATATATATATATATATATATATATATATATATATATGGCTTATGTGAAACTGGTCGATTGTTGATATGATCAACCTCTGTATTGTTGACCCTCACTGATCGACAATGCAAATGGTTAACAGCTGTACTGTAAATGATAATCTCCGAGGAAGGAGAGTATGCCTTTTCTCCAAGGATTATGCAATCTCAGACTTAGTATACATAATTAGCACGGGCTGTGGGGGTACAGGGAGATTTGCACCCCCCCTGCAAAACCACTGTATTGTATTGTATTGTATTGTATTGCATTGTATTGCATGTTCCAAAAAGTAATCTCAGAGCATAAGCAGAAAGGTGTCATCATTATGAAATTTGATATTACTCTGTCGATGTTAACCACATTAATGTAAAGCTGAATCGACCTTTCCTACTAATGCCATATGCATATATATATATATATATATATATATATATATATATATATATATATATATGGGTCTACTTCAGATTGGCGACATTTCAAAATGCCGACATCCATCTGGCCGACACCATATGGTCGACAGTTTGAAATGCCGGCAACCTGAAATAGTAGTGCAAACTACTAAAAACTGTGTTGGGTAGGGGGCAAGTCCCCCTGCACCCCCCCACAGCTCCCCACTACTTAAATATTCTCACTCTGAGACTGCACTGCAGTGCAGGAAAGGGGAATCTCCCAGTTCCACACTGTAGCGGGATCTCCGCTATCATTTGTCAGCCTTTCAAATGTTCGGTCATATGGTGTCAGCCATATGGGTGTCAAACATTTGAAATGTCGATCAAATGAAGGGCTCCCATATATATATATATATATATATATATATATATATATATATATATATATATATGTGTGTGTGTGTGTGTGTGTATGAGAGAGATATCCATATAATCAAAAGTTCATAATGTCGAACTTTTTTTATGCCAGTTATGCCAGCAGAAGTGAGACTCATTTGATTGCTTCTGACAATGTAAAGTCTCTGCAAGTTCATGAAAAGTGGGGATTGGGGAATTTGCACTTTCCCAACTGTAGAGTGATTTTGGAGTTGGTATATATAATTAGCAGGGTTGTAGGAGGTACAGCACCCATATAGTGATGCTGTGAGGCCTGCCCTCCCCCCGCAAAAATATGAGTGTTTTTTGTTTGCTCTTTTGTGCTTTGATCTTAACAGGATCAATGTTTATGTGTTCAATATTTTTGCACTGCAATATTTCAAACATACACATATATATATATATATATATATATATATATATATATATATGTGTGTGTGTGTTTATAAATATATATATATATATATATATATATATATATATATATATATATATATATATATATATATATATATGCATGTATGTATATGTATATATATATATATATATATATATATATATATATATATATATATATATATATACAGAAAGTCACAGACACACACAGACATGTGCCTATTAAAGGCTTTATCGTTTGCCTATACTTCAGATGTCTGATTGTGATTAAATGAATAAAAACATGAATAGTAGTCCCAGTAATATATTTTAGCTCACTGCATTCAGGACTTACACAATGTAAACTGTTGCAACTCCCCCTACAAACACACACAAGTAGTCACTTTTATGACTGCTTCCAGCTCAAATGTCTCATTGTGACTAAATATATTAAATAATATATAAATTATATTGCCACCATAATTTCAGTTGTGGCACATCATTCATACCATAAAGTGCTGAAAACTGCTTTTACTTACTACTAAGTCTTCTTCCACCCTACAAAACTAAAAATAAAATATACATGCATAATCCTGTCACTATAATCAATTAAAAGTCATCCTGACTAATTCCAGTTTTGTCTGACATTTCCATTTTGGTTATAAACCCAAAACTTGAACATAAATGTATAAGACTTTAACAACTATTCCATTTGTACTAAATGCTGATTTTAACCTAATATGTTTAAAATAATACAAAATTCTGCCATTTTAATCTAAGAAAAAATGGATGTTATCAGTAGCCTGAGACACTACTATTGACATTAATGGCCTATAATTCTAAACCAAAAATATAGGGACTAGCTCAGCAGCAAAAAAGAGATTACTATCTGTTTTTGTTAATGTCTTTCACACCAACGCTAAAGCTACACTTGCCACTACCTATCTCCTCCCCACACTTCTTTATGGTGCTCCCATCCTTAGTAACCTTCAGGCATCACAAAAATCAAAACTTGAGCAATGCTCTAACAAACTTGGTAAATTTACAGCAAATACCCCTTTCAGAGTCTACCACTGTATATCACTTAAAAGCCCAGATTTGTTAGAACTACCACATCAGCTAATATGCACAGCTTCTTAACACCTACAAAATTATCCAGAATCGATCTGCTTGTCCAGCACTTAAAAACATTCTACACAACAATGTTCCTAGTCGGTCATTATGATCCAGTGACCAAAACCTCCTGTCTGCCCACAAACCTATCAAATCTACGAGGCATTCTCTGCACTACATATACTGTTGCTAAAGCCTGGAACACAAATACCCTCCCTCCCATCCTTAAAACCTTTTCTGAAAGGCTTCCTAGCCAAACCCTGGCTTTGTTCTTGCTCAACACCGGGATAAACTATATCCATAAATGTATACAAAAGACTATTCATACCTTACAACTCCTTACTCTCCCTTCTTCACTCACTTCCTTACTTCTATTAGTTTATCTTCCCTGACTTTCTCTCTAAATATACCATATGCCTGATTTTCTCTCACTTTGCATTGTAATTCCTGTTTGTATTATGCTAACTTATCTTTAATTTCTCTATAAACTGGCTGAAATGTCTCTGTTAAATCAATGTCATATAACTTGTATCTACTATTAACCAATGTTTTCATATTATGTCTAATTTGGTATAATTATTTAAAGTGTATTATTTTTAAAGATTGTGAATTTATTATTATTATTATTATTATTATTATTATTATTATTATTATTAAAGTGTTTTGTAATACTTTGGAATTTTTCTCCCCGGGCCTCTTCTGAGAATGGGCTCATACCTAACCAGACTTTCCCGGTAATCAAATGTTAATAAATAAATAAATTAATGTTTTATATGCAAAAGAGAACATCATTTGAGAAAATATTCAAAGCAATACCATCTCCTTTTATATATATATATATAAAAATGTATTCAAGCAGCCTGTTTATGTCATTTTGGACAAATAATACATGACATCACTACGTTTTTTAAATGCATGCTAAAGACGATTACATCTGTATTTACCATAATAATCACTGATGATCTCTTATCATAAAAAAATCCAACCCAAGTTTAATTAAAAAGCTGTTTAATTAGTCCAAATGCACCCATATATAAACGTTAGCCAGCCCAATTACAGTCACTTGGAAATATTCAGCCTCTTGAACCAATGTGCTTCTGTCGTGATGTACATCAACACTCTCCCAATGTCATTCTATTTACATTGCTCTTCCCATCTATAATCCCCTTCTAGTGAATAAGCATAGTCTCCTGGATTAGAAAAACTCAAATAATCCATTTTAGCCTCCCCAAATGGTAAATGCGTAGGTGATTCTAATATCTTGGCCTTCACATTTTCTGCACTAATAAGCATTAAATTTCCATGTCAAAATCCCACAGCACAGCACAAAAGTCATTCTTTATTTAATTTTCATATTTTATATTCCCTATCTAATTTTATATTGATCATAATTTATCTAAACAAGAGTTTAGATATTTGTATTTGACAAGTTTAACAACAAAACATTTATCAATGCCAGTATGGAATCTGAATTTGGGCGGCTGTGGTGGTGCATCAGTTAGCATTGCTGCCTCAAAGCAAGAGGTTCTCTGGTTCAATCCTCAGCTGGGGTGCCTTCTGTGCAGAGTCTGCATGTCCTCCATGAGGTCATGTGGGTTTCTTACTGTTGCTCCAGTTTCCTCCCAAAGACATGCTGTAGGTGGATTGGACACTCTAAATTGGCCCTAGGAGTGAGTGCGTGTGTGTGTGTGTGTGTGTGTGTGTGTGTGTGTGTGTGTGTGTGTGTGTGTGCCTTCTGTGGAAGGTTGGGTGCTGGGCTGCAATATGACACTGTAAAACTCCACTGCCAATCATGAGTGGACAGGTGATCCGCTGTGGTGACCCCTAACCGGGAAAAGCCAAAAGAAGAAGTATGGAATCTGAATTTAGAGGAAAACATCTGAATTATATTATAAGAGTTGTGGTCATTGTTTACTCAATATCATATCATTGAAGTTAAGGATATATAGAACATTTTTTATTTGTTTGTTTCCTGAGATACTAGGAGTTATGGCCATAAAAAAATAATATTAATATATTTAAGTATACTGCATCCCACAGATAATTAAAGTAAAAATAAAAGCATAACCACAGAGTAATACAGATGTATCATCCTGCCATTCTAAATCACTTTCCATGTTGACATTCCTGCCACAAAACTTCATGCCATGATATAAACTAGACTAAGATTTCTCTTAGTGTCCTATACTTTTTTTCAGACTGAAAAAAGAAGATATTTTAATTTTCTAGGCTATATGAAGTGACCTAAGGGGACAACCATCCAAATAAACCACCCCAAGTTTTTACCACCACTGGTTTTCAGTCTTGATTGAAATTACTCATATTTTGAGTGAATGACCAACTCTTTTAAATATATTTATTGGACACAAACAGATTGCAGACATCTCCTGATCCGTGCCTTTCTTCAGATAGTTACCCCTGTTACCCTTATTTAAGGATTTCCTTTGTGTGTAGTGCTCTGAGTTAGTGTGATCACAGTGTACCTTATTGCAAAACCAGTATCATAATTAGACAGCTCTGAGATCTAAGAAATTTTACCTGCATTGACCCTAAACATGTTCTAAATCAGCTCCTAGTGGAATACAATGCCAGTGATCCTACTTCACAGATGCAAGTCTATAACTTGGTGATCTTGTGTGCCCTCCATCAACTTGCCCTGCTGTGAGCATGCCCAGTTCCTTCTGCAGTTTGCAAATTGGATATACTGATGAGCTTTGCAAGCTGTGGTTGGAAAGCAAATATCAAAATGCACAAACAGACATTCACTTTTATTGGATGAACAAATACACTGTTTACCAAACAAATATCTTGTATAAGAAGGAAATACTTTTGCCAGGTTAGATTTTTATTTTATTTTTTAATCAAGGAAACCCAATGGACACAAGTATTCCAGGGGTGAACTGGATCACTGTTTGGCTAAGTGACTTGACCACACAATTTAAAAGTAGGAATGGATAGAATCAAACCTGAGACTACAAGATGAAGCTAAGTAGCAAATCAAAGCCTTATGCCTGTGTAGGTGTTAAGTTTTTTTTTTTTTTTATGATCACTAGGGTGGACTACTGTCAGTTTGCCCTAGAAAGGTTTTCACTGCAAAGTTAGTTCAATTTTTAGCATTTTCTCAGAATAATTGGTGGTGTTACAGCAGTAGCATTGTTGCCTCATAGCAAGAGGTTCTCCTGTTTGATTCTTGGCTGGAGTGCCTTCTGTGTGGAGTCTGCATGTCCTCCCTGTGGTTGAGTGACCTCTGAAAGGCATGTGTGAATGTGTGTGCCTTTGCTGAAGGTTGGGTGTTGGACTGGCAACTTGGCACCATAAAAATCAACTGCCAATCATTAGTGGACTGGAGTTCTGCTGTGGTGACCCCTAACTGGGAAAAGCTGAAAAGACAAACAAGTTGTTTGACTAAGAGTCATTCACTAAATAGTAATTTGGCAAACTGATAGGGACCCATCCAGATGTCATTTGACTTTTCTTAAGAGTACATGCATGCTTCCTTACTTTCAGTAGTGGTTCTCCTGGAGTGGTAGACATTGAAACCCAGCACTGTGGGGAGTGCTATCATTACACTGCAATTTCAGTAACTATGCAGATACTGATATCTCTAAGGGTCAAGAAGACCTTAAAAAGAGTGCACATTCTCAATCAGGCCTCTAGAAATGAGCAGTGATAACTCTATATAGGATTGATTTGGGGTATATCTGTAGTTGGAAGAGACTGGCCTTGCTTAAAAAAAGAATACACACATACACACACACACACACACACACACACACACACACACACACACACACACACACACACACACACATGTTTTTTATTTGGATTCCTTTAAAATGACACCAATAATTAAGCCAATAGTTAAAATGAATTACCTTTTGTTTATTTTGCGGCATCCATCATTCTTGCTTATGGTAAAATATTCTGAGAGCTCCATCCTTTCCTGTTTATATGATCCAAGGAGGTGTGTCTCAAGTCATTCACTCCCATGAACACAATGACCAAGTCATATATGTATCTTGGATGAAGAAACATATGCTGTCTTGGCCTTGCTATCTTAAGGGGATTGGTCTGACAGCTGGGTGACCCCCCTTTCTGCTTTGTGACTGCTAAAGATGCTGCTCTCTTTAAAGAGTGATGCTGAATATCCTGTTTACCCAACCTACATCTTAGAAACTCTTGAGGTTTGAAAAGGATTTTTTTTTCAGTGTAAGGGGGCTTATTTTGCTGATTTATGTTAAAGTGGACATGGCTGTGTGATGTGGGTGTCAGTACTGACAACCCATACTTCACAACCTGTCTGTGCAAGACTTTATGAACACGGCCAAAAATAATGGTGGGGGGGGGGGGCAAAGTCAGAGCCAAATTTTAAATATTGTTCTTATAAACTTAGAAAATTGCTAGAATCATAGATTTTGCAATGCCATGCATTTTCTGAAGGCTATGAAGTCTGAAACTCAAATATCAGCCATTATTTATTGACTTCAATCTTCACCACTATTTGCCTGAAAAAACACACATTTTAGTAGGAGCAGACCAAAAATATATGGCAAGAATGTGGACAGTTGACAAGTATGTGAGTATTTCCAATACGTTTATATAAGAGGCTGGCTTCTAATGTTTGTAGATGCTTGCACCTCTGTATATACAGTCATCTAGTGGAAAAAGTAAATGAATGTTACTAAGCATGAGCCATTTGTTACACTGATGTAGGGTGCTTAGCACTGTCAACCTAGCTACAGATTGTGTGGGAGACTGTGTTGGGTTTAATGATTACACTGATTAGAAAAAGATATACCCTGGGATTCAGTAAACTCTGAGTAGGCTTCACATGAAGCCTACATGGAGTTTATATGTTTGTGGAGTGATGCACTGTGAGCAGTAGCACTCATTGCATATTCATGCTGAGCACCACATTTAAATGTAAATAAACATGGTTTCATGGCTGGCAACAGTGCTGCCAGCCAGGAAACTATGTAAACCAACATGAATAGTAATCCTGTTTACATTAGAGCACAATTGGTTAGTGTGTTTGCACAGAAAGCCACAATGATCACCAGGGCTTAACCTATATAGTTCTTATAGCTCTCAATCACTTAATGCAAGAAATATGGACAAAGCCTAACATAATGGGGGGACAATGACCCAGAAATAAGTACAGTTTTGACATATCTACTCTTCTGAAATATGCTAGAATAATAAAGTTTGTGTTAAGATACATTTTCTGAAGGATTTGAAGTCCGAAACTTAAATGTATGTAATTATATAATGGCATCAGTCTTGATATTATCCCTGTAATATGGCAGAAAACCACAAATTTTATAAGGAACAGACAAAAAGATAGAAGGCAAAATTCTGGACATACTGCAAAAATCTGGACAGTTGAGAGGAATGATATGTATGTATATGGTCCAAACACAGTAGAGGACATTGTAGACAGTGCAGAGTATTGTGAAATTCCATTCTTGGCATTCTGTACTGATGTTGTGTAAATCATCTGTAAGGGTACGTGGACTGCCATGTGAAATAAACACTCAGGGGAAGTGAGTTTATTGAATAGGAACACACAGATGAATTGTAGGAATGAATACAAGGAAAAACGACAGGTGAAACAACGTGCTGTATAGCAGATGAGGGCATGACAATGGAAGACAGCTGTAGCAGCAACACCAGTCACATATCAATATGGTACAGTAGGGACTGCACAGTGAAAATGTGTATTATGTGACTGTCATACAAGGTGACATAACAATGGGAAGGATGTCTGGGTGAGATAAGCATCCTTACATGAAAAATGCAGAAGGCATTTATCAGGGATGTTATATACAATGGATGTAGGGTGCATTTTATGAAGCTGTGTAAACTGATTTGCCTGAATATGAGTATAATCTCAGCAGAGGTCTCCATCAAGTGGGACACAGCTAAAGGCTCATGAACAGCATTAAAAGAAGCATACACAATCATGGACAATATCAGAATAGTACCACCAGTCATCCCATGCCTGTGACATAACATATGTGATTTAGAGTGATCATGGGTGGTTCTGTACAAACACACAAGTGCTACTATTATGACATGTCTGCACTCTATGAGGGTAATTATGCACACTGTCCTGACACTGTAACATCTGCTGGAGGTGTTAGGAGGGACACTGCTATAGCTGTATGTGATATTATGATCAATACAGGCTAGTTGACTGGTGTGCATGGCATATATATATATATATATATATATATATATATATATATATATATATATATATAGTGAAAGCCACACTGTCACAAATGTTACCCATGCCATAAATGTTGTCAAACAGCTATGTATGCACTGTGTGCATCACTGGAACAGGTATCACACATATGCATCTGGTGTAACAACTTGATGGGGGTTTTGCACCATCAGACAGTAATGTCAATGTTTATGCCACAAAAAATACCTAGGTCTGGCCAAGAGGATGTGTAACAGTTCACTGTGGCAAAGGTTGTACACTTCAGTTACACATCACTGGAAGATGTGTAGTGAGGTACATGAAGAAGGGTGCATTTTAATCAGTTATTGGTGTGATGAAGGCTATGAAATTTGGAGGTATTATGGCCTCTGATGTGGATGTCCTTCACATAAAAAGTACTTGTGTTACATACAAGGTAGTAGTCAGGGGTCTATATTATAACATCGAAGTCTTAAAACTTCGAATGTTATGATATCGATATGCACCAAAAGTTGAAAATAGCAAAGTGGCAGAATATCAAATACTTAGTAATACTAAGTATTTGGTGGGCCGTTTCTACAGCTTCGCTGTTTCTTCAACTGTGGAGTGAAGGTTACAGACTGGGTTAAGGTAAGTGTGCAAACAGATCGGGTTAAGGTGAGTGTGTGATAGTTAGGGACCTTATGGTTAGGGAGCGGATAAGGTGAGTGTGCGATAGGGTCCTTAGGGTTAGGGAGCGGGTAAGGTGAGTGTGCAATAGGGACCTTAGGGTTAGGGAGCGGGTAAGGTGAGTGTGTTAGGGACCTTAGGGTTAGGGAGTGGGTAAGGTGAGTGTGCGATAGGGACTTTAGGGTTAGGGTGCGGGTAAGGTGAGTGTGTGATAGTTAGGGACCTTAGGGTTAAGGAGCAGGAAAGGTGAGTATGTGGTAGTTACGGACCTTAGGGTTAGGGTTGGGTTAAGGTAAGTGGATAGCTAGTAGTGTATGTATGGTTTAGTGTAGGGTTTTGTGAAGTGTATGTGTGTGGATTATTTATTTTGGTGTGCTTGTGTTATGTGTATGTTTGTTGGAACAGTGAATTCTTTCCCTGGGAAAACAATTTGCTATTCTGAGTGCTTGATGTTATAGTCTTTCGATCGAAATGGTTCGATATTATAACATTCGATGTTTTAAGACTTCAATGTTATAATATAGACCCAGTAGTCAGCACTGTGGCCACATACTGGTAGATGTTCCACTTACCATCTACCCCAGGACACAGGTCACATACCTATTGGTTTGATTATAGGGTATGATGCCTACATTATACTTGGGTTGTATGTTTGTTTTTCTGACGTAACAAATCCCCCCATCTTTTCATGTCATTGCAGGTGTTCTCATGGCTCTGGCAGCAATCTTTGGTGTGTGTTGACACTGTCTGTATTATACTAATACCACAGTTGGAATCAATGATTGTCTCCAATCTGTAGTCCTTCAGACAGCTGTTTGGACATAGGATGTGTATGTCATTCGTGACATCTGTGACTAAAATAATGGACAGGAAAGGTCCTAACAGACAGCCCTGATATATGGACCTGATTACTGGACTTGAGTTATAGGTCACTTCACACATTTCACCATATTTAGATGCCACATATGTGATACAATGGCCTCCCCACTTGGTGATATAGGTGTTTATGGCCACATTTGACAGTGTTGTGTAAGTATGGATCTGTGTCAAATGCCTTGGGCTTGTCAAGTTCAAAAGGATTATAGTGGTGTTATTGTGCATGCCCTCAATGACCTCTCCGAGGACATCTAACACATGTAACAAACATGATGTAGCATTAACAACTCACACACCTCTGTTGCATACTGCTGGGTTATTATTAGTGTCCATTTATAAAAGGTCCATGATGACATGTTGGTCTACCTCACAGATGAGGAGAGTCAGCATGCATTTAGATATGCATGCATCGGGTGTTGTCCTCCCCAACTCAGATGGATGCATGTTGATGTACACCCTTCTACAGGAACATAATTTATATGGAACATGTGTTGAAGTGTGTATTCAGCCATGTCAGGAAGGTGTATGTTCTGAGTCACTCGATATGCGATCTGTGATGTTGTCACAGACCACTGATTCTGAGTGACAGGCCTGGATGAAGGTAAGACAGTGCATAGTGGCTATCCTGATCTAGCCTAGGGTTTGGACACTACCCCCATGTAGTATTGTTGAGAAACTCTTCCAGCTGGGAATTAACTCTAATGTCAATAGATGGGTAAACAATTAGCTCACTGACAGAACACATAGTGTGAAAGTTGTTGAATCAACCTGTACCAGTAGAGCTGTCACCACTAGCGTACCCCAGGGATCTGTGCTTGGCCCTTTACTGTTTGGAATCAATTTCTTACAGTTCAGGCTAAAGTATATGGCCTTTGGCTTCCCACGGTTGCAGGTTCTTGCATACGGGGTGCAATCATTGAGTCTACCAGTGATGATGACATACTTCAGGAGGGACTAACACAGACTAATGATTGGTGACAAAGCCACATGGTCTACAGATGAATGCAAAAATGTGTCCTTATGTTGCCCTTCTGAAAAGTGGAATTCCCTGCTAATTACAGCATTGACAACAGTCCCACTGTGCTGAAACCCAGTAATGCAAGCACTGGAAACACGCATAGATAGCAATCTGAATGTTGACCACCAAGTGTCCACACTGGTATTGAAAGCCTATGCTATGCACATCATAAGTCACGCCATTGTATTCAGATCTGAGGATGATATTACAGCACTGTACTCAAAAATCATCAAAACACTAACAGAGTATAATGTTCTCCTTTGCATGTACCTCACCAGACACATACAGGAGCTGGACAGATCACAGGGGTGTCTCACCAAGAAAACACATGGCCTACAAACCATACCATGATGTATGTGGATAGACTGAAAGCCATGTCACTGTAATCTGGATTGCATAGGATGAGGTGACTTCTTCCTGGCCTTCAGGCTTGTCTCTGACCCTGCCCTGATGGGAATAGTGCACATCCACAAATCAGATACAGCTGATGACATCAGCAGTGCCTGATGAGGAGAATATGGTAATAAAAGTGTCCCACATGCTGGTGTAAAAGGCTCTCTGTAATGTCAAGCAAGAGCACCAACACACCCACACACCCACACTTGACTGCAGTGAGAATAGAACCCCTACCTAAGTACTCAGACTACAGAACTCTGTATTTAAGGCAAGTGCCACACCTCGCCTGACTTGCAGTGCCTCAGGCAACACTTTATAGCTGATGACATCAGCAGTATCTGCTGAGGAGAATATGGTAATAACAGTGTACCACATGATGGTGCAAAAGGCTTTCTCTAATGTGAAAGGGCTGCTATGGCCCCCAGCCATGCCAATATTTTCATGACAGGCTGGGAAAAGGAGTATATATTTAAAACAGAAATTTTTAAACATATAGCAGTTTATAAATGTTTTATATATGATTTATTTATTTTATGGAAGGGTACTGAAAAAGTTTTAATTGAATTTATGACATATTTAAATAATGTAACAGACTATTTAAATTTTATCTATAATATAGATAAAAATATTATTATTTTAGATTTAACTATTTATAAGAATGCAAATAAGTTAGAAGCAAAAATCCATAAAAAAGAATTACAAAGTAATGGATATTTATTTTTTGACAGTATGCACAATTTGAGGTTGAAAAGAAATACTGTAAAAAAAACTATTTTTAAGACTAAGTACATTAACAGATGATGCTCAGCATTTTTATAATGAGTATGAAGCCATAAGATTCAAATTCATTTAGAGGGGTTATTCACAGATGTTGGAGGATGTGATGGCAGATGTTATAGGAAGCAGGGGTGAAAGTCGTAAAGTCAAAATGAAAAAAGTTAGTATTGACAATAAAGTTGTCAAAGAAGATAAAGAGAAGAAGGATTTTTCTTTATCTTGTTTGCTCACTAATTCAGTAGATGAGAAGGATATATGGAAAATTCTTATTAGTAATTGGAGATTCTTTATGAACTTTCAAGATTTGAAAAGTATAATGGGGGAAAAAAAGAAGTTATGTACTTACCATAATGTTCCTTGTGTGTTGTCCATCTTGACCTTTATTCTCACTGATGGGTCGGATCCGATGTGTCAGATCTATCTCAGCCTTTTTAATAGCTTGAAGTCTTCAGCAAAGCTCATGGGCCTCCTTCTCTACCCACAATGCAGTTCCCCAACTTTCTCAGATCTTGTTTACAAACCCAGAAAGAAAAATAATCTATACATTAGCTATGGTTTCTTTCTAGGACAATGTCAGTATATCTGAGGCTATGGACATCCATAAAAAAATGTCCACTCGGTCTTCCAGGACTTCTGTAAGGGGGCAAGGAGGGTGGGTTGTGAGACTAAAGGTTGGGATGGGCAACACACATGGAATGTTATGGTAAATACATAACTTATTTATGTGTTGTTGTCAATCTCGACCTTTATTCTTTCTGATGGGACCACGTCCCAAGTAACCTAATTCTTGGGTAGCTCATGGGAGATTATTCCTCAGGACAATAGAACCAAAGGAAGCCCTACTCCTGGAGGCCAAATCCACTTTGTAATGAGTAATATAGGTTTGCGGTTTAGCCCATGTCGCTGCAGCACAGATATCATCCCAGAGTAACCTTGCTTGAAAGGCTGCTGATGCCGCTACTGATCTGGTGGAGTATGCTTTAACAGGAAAGGGGATAGGCTTGTTTTTGGAACTTTCGATGTATGATATACAAAAGGTGAGCCATCTAGATAATGTAACTTTTGAGACTAATTGACCTTTCCTAGTCTCAGAGTAGGATATAAAAAGTTGATCCAATTTCTTAAATTCTGAAGTTCTGTACAAGTAGAAATGTAATTGTCTATGCATGTCCAGAAGATGCAGGGAGTATTTGCCTTTGTTCTGGTAATTAGGAAAGAATACTGGCAGCTCAATAGCTTGATTTAGGTTACTTTTTTGACACAACCTTAGGAAGAAATGAAGGATTGGTGAGTAAAGAAACTCTATCCTTATGAAAAATTAGGTAAGGGGGTTTGGAAGACAAGGCCTGTAACTCTGATACTCTTCTGGCGGAGGTAATAGCCACCAAAAAGAGTGTTTTCCAAGACAAAAACTTTAGATCACATGTGGCTGAAGGTTCAAAGGGGGAACAAATGATATTTGTTAAAATGAAGTTCAGATCCCAGGGAGGAGTTGGGTTCTTAATTTGGGGGTCTAATCATTGCTGTTCCTTTCAAAAAGGCTTTACAGTGTATGTGTGACATGATAGTAGAGCCATTTTCTCATACATAGAAATTTGAAATTGCTGCTAGTGGGACTCCAATAGTAGAAGCAGCCACACCTTTGTGGAAAAGCTTGGTTAGAAATTCCAGTATGGTATATATGGGTGCAGAAAAGGGATCCACCTGGTTATCAGTTGCCCATATTACGAACCTATTCCATTTACCCTTGTGTAATTTACATGTAGAGGTTATATGGGAGGGCAGCAGAATTTGTTTTACCAGAGACGCCAGATGGGAATACCTGGCAATCAAGGGAACTGGAGCAGCCAAGCTGTCAACTTGAGGTTGTGAAGGTTGGGGAGTGCCATTCCCTGCAGATGATTCAGTAAATCTGGATCTGGGTCCAGAATTCATGGATTCTCCCAAACATGAGGGATTATTGTGGTTTTCAACAGACTTGTTTTCTGTAATAATTTGGGAATTAGAGGAATTGGAGGGAAAGCATATATGAGTACCGGATGCCAATTATGAACAACTGCACTGCTTGGTGACTCCGCCATAGGAGGGATTAGGGCAAAGTTGTTGCTGCATTTGCCACTGGTGGGTGAAGCAAAAAGGTCGGAGCAAGACTGGCCTCATTTTCAAAAAATCTCTTCTGCTACTTTCTGATTGAGGGATCACTCGTGCAGCCATAATGTGGCCCTGCTCAGTTTGTCTGTAATCATGTTGGATTTCCCTGGGATATGTGTTCCATTTAGAAAATGATTGGAGGATGTTTCCCATTGCCAAACCTATAGAGCTTCTTGACAAAGGGGATAAGATCTGGTTCCACCTTGTCTGTTTATGTACCAGACCACAGACATATTGTCTGATTGAATTGTTATGGTTCCTAGAAGGAGTGAGTCTTGAAATGCCTGCAATGCCACCAGCACTGCTGTCATCTCTAAGATGTTTATGTGCAAGTGAGCCTCGTGTTCCTGCCAGGTGCCTTGGACCATCTTCCCCAGATAATGCCCCCCCCACTCTATCTTGGAAGCATTCATGGTCACCGTGGACCGGGGTTGAGGGGGTAAAGGGATGGCTTTGTGACACTGACAGGGAGTGACTCCACCACTCTGGATCCTTCTTGCAAGATTTGGTTATGAGAATCTTGTGTGACATTGGTAATTCCAGTACTGGCTATTGTGTGGAAAGCAACCACTGAAGAATACTCATATGTAGGTAGGCTAGAGGAATAAGCACTATAGTTGCTGCCATCTTCCCCAAAACCTGTACTACTTGTTTTGCACTGGCTCAAGTTTTTTTGATTAACAATCGGACCTGTAGATAAATACTATGCACTCTATCACGAGAAAGTATTGCTATGAGCGTGGTTGTATTTATTTCTGCTCCTGTAAAGATTAAATATTGATATGGATCTAGAGTAGATTTGCTGTAATTTACAGTAATCCCCAGGGAGGAGCAAAGCTGAAGTGTATAATCCCTGGCTTGTAACAGTAGATGCCTGGCCAGGGCAGTTATGAGCCAGTCGTACAAATACGGAAACACCTGGAATCTTCAGAACTTCAGGTGAGCTGCCACTACTTCCATGCTTTTGGTGAACACTCTGGGTGCTATAGTGAGACCAAAGGGCACAGCTCAAAACTGGAAGTGACTAGCTCCTAGCCAGAAGAGCAAAAACCTTCTGTATTGCCTTTCCATCAGACTGTGGTAGTACACATCCTGAATGCCCATAGAGCACATCCAATTGTCTTTTTCCAGATTCTTTTTCCAAGTTCTGGATGGTGACTGCAGTGTTACCATCCAGAACTTGATTTTCTTTACTGATTTGTTTAGATCACTAAGATCCAATATTGCTCTCCAGTCCCCTGTTTTCTTTGTAACTAAAAAGAATCTTGAGTAAGTTCCGGATCCTCTCTGGTCTGTGGGAACTTCTTGGATGACTCTTTTTCTGAGTAACCTTTGAATTTCTAACATTGCTTGTTCCTTTTGATTGGGTGGAACATCTGGAATAGATTTGTTTATGGGACTGGGGAAAGAGAAGGAAATGATATAGCCCCTGGATATTATGTCTTGCACCCATTTGTCATTGGTAATTTTTTGCCAGGTTTCGAGGTGCAGTGACAATCGCCCCCAACTGCCTCCAGAGAGAAGCAGTCGGGCACTTCTTCAGGAGGGCTGAAAGGGTCTGCCATGGAAACATTCCCTGGAGCACTGATTCTGTGGACATCCGTGAGGGCAGTGTCTTCCATTATTGTTCCTCCCTCTGCCCCTAGGGGATCTACCACCCTGTGTGTCCTGGTAAGGCCATTGAGATTTTCTAAACCACATCTTCCCACTACCCCTCTGAGTTTTTGGAAATGGTCTGGTGGGTGTGGAGAAGCACACCCCAATGGCAGACATCATCTTACCCTCTTGCTCACACTGGATTGACATTTCTTTGACTTTGGGCAAAAAAGGGAGATGAGCCATTGAAGGGAGCATTAACAAAGAAAGACTTAAAGGGCTCCATGAAGTCACAAAGGCACATCCAGGCCTGCCTCCTAATCAAGATGCCTGAACCCACCACCCTACGTGCTCCATCTACTGAATATGAGTAGAGTCTCATGGATGAGTTCACCACCAAGTTGAGGGAACCGAGTTGTGCATTGATCATATCTGTTGCCGCATCAGTTACTGCTCCCTGGAGGGGGTCCAAATGGTAGATGTGATAAAAGCAATGCGCAATATTGGAACAGACCAGGATCTATGATGCACTATCGCAAATAACAAACTAAAAATTTCAGCACAGGTGGAAAAACGTAGAAGATACAAAGATAAATATAAAGGAAAAGTACAAAATAAGCAATTTATTGAGGACCCAAAAAGGTTTTATAGAGAATTGGGAAATAAGATAAAAGGAATTGAAAGACTGCCCAAAAAAGAAGAAATAGATACATTTTGGAGAAGTATGTATGAAGACCCTGTGGAACATAACAAAGATGCTAAATGGATAGAAAAAGTAAAAAAAAGAATATTTATTTATTTATTTATTTATTTATTTATTTATTTATTGCAGTTGGTATACCAGGATAGTCCATTGGGCCTCGAAGAACCCGTTTTCAATGGAGTCCTGGGGAGAAAAGCTCCAAAACAGAAATAAATCTACATTAACATTGACAATAGTTTCTAGGTACATCATAGTAGAAGAACATAAGCAAAATATAAATGTTTGTTAAAAAAGATTGAATAAGAAGTTTAAAGGTACAGGATATGAAATGGGATGAAGTAACAGATAGCGAGATTGAAACAAAGTTAAGAAAAGCCTCTAATTGGTAAATCCCAGGCCCAGATGCAGTACCTAACTTCTGGTTAAAAGTATTAACATCTTTGCACGAAGACTTAGCCATGAGTAAGAACTATTTATATAAGCACCCAGAATAGACACCACCCTGGCAAAAAACAGGAAAAACAATGCTCATACTTAAGAGTGAACCTGCAAGCTATCCTAAAAATTATAGACCAATAACTTGCCTTCCGACGACATATAATCTATACATGGGAATTGATGCTGACAGAGTTTATAGTCATTTAGAAGAAAACTCAATTATGGCAGTAGAACAAAAGGGCAATACAAGAAAGTCATATGGAACAAAGGATAATTTGTTGTTAAATAAAGTCATAGTGGAGAACTGTAAAAAGGGAAAGAATCTAAATATGGTGTAGACTGACTACAAAAAAGCATTTGATAGTATCCCTCATTCATGGATAAAAGAGTGCTTAAAAATGTATAAGATACATCCCACACTGACCGACTACATTACAGTGACTATGAAACAGTGGCAGACCACTTTGCAATTAAGCCATGCTAAAGGACAAATTGTTATCCCAGGTAAAAAAATTCAAAGGGGGATATTCCAGGATGACTCTCTGTCACCATTACTATTCTGCCTTGCCCTTAATCCATTAAGCTGTTTACTCAACAGTTTAGGCCATGGCTATAATCTGGCTCCTAGAAAACAACAAAGTGTAAAGGCTTTTCACCTTCTTTTTGTTGATGATTTAAAACTGTATAGCTCATCAGATGAGGGACTGAAAGCACAACTGCAAGCTGTCAAAACTTTTTCACATGATATAAGAATGTAATTTGGTCTTGATAAGTGTGCAAAAGCAACCTTTAAAGCAGGAAAACTGCAATGTCAGGAAAACATTAGTTTGGGACAAGAATGTGATACAAAAGAACTTGAGCAAGAAGGAGTGTATAAATACTTGGGAACTGATGAAGGATCAACAATAAAACATGAACAAATGTGAATAAAACTTAGCAAGTAATACTTCAGAAGACATAAATTAATCCTGAAAACAGCACTGACATCTAGGAATAAAATCCAAGCTATAAACCAAATTGCTCTTCCTGTCCTAACTTTCAGTTTTGGAGTGATTGACTGGCCCCAAAAAGTGTTTGATAGATTAGATAGGAAAACAAGAAGGATGCTTCATGCTCACCAAATGATTTATAAAAATCAGTGCATACCAAGATTATATATTCCCCATTCTGAAGGAGGGATGGACCTCCTTGAAATTGATTATATGTATAGATCTGCAATCATGGGACTCCACACATATCTGCTGACCTCACAAGACCAAAACATAATGAAAGTTTTGAAACATGAGGAGAATAAATCTAAGATGACTTCTCTGCTTAATCTAGCAGAAGCATATTGGCATCAAGCAGGAATGGAAATCAAACCAGTAGATAAAAATCAGGCAGCAACTGAATGTGCCAAAAAACAGAAGAAAGACTATAAAGTGAAGGATCAGATGAGAAGGCAAGAAATGTGGAAAATTCATTAATATAGTTGCAAGTATAGAAAACTTCTGGAAGAACCTCATGCTGATCAGGAATGAATGCAGGAATGGTTAAGGAGAGGCAAATTCAAACCAAGAGATGAAAGGTTAATATTGGCGTCCCAAGACAGTGAACTGTATACACATTGGTTTACAAAGTCCATTGAACATATGGGAGAAACAGACAAATGTAGGTTTTGTAAAACCGAATTGGAAACAGCTGCACACCTTATTGCTGGTTGCGACATACTAATGGCAGAAGGACCGTATACTGAAAGGTATAATAATGTGGCGAGACTGTTGCACTGGGGATTGTGCAAACATTATGGTATTGAAGTGGCTGAAAAACACTGGAAACATGAGCCACAAAGCATCATAGAAAATGAATAGATCTACATCACATGGGATCATCCGTTACCAACAGTTCAAAAGATAGATGCTAGAAAACCAGATATAGTGGTCCATGAAAAGAAGACAAAAGTAGCATTAATCACTGAAATTGCCACACCCAATGACTACAGTGTCCTGCATACAGAGAGACACAAAGTCATAAAATATCAGGATTTGCAGGCAGAACTGACAGCAATGTGGAAGAAAGATACCAGACAGTTCCAATAGTAGTAGGAGCAACGGGTCTTATAAAGAAGAGTGTAAAATTATATTTAGATATGCTGCCAATGCATGTAACTCCATACAAATTGCAGAAGGAGTAATTACTGGGCACATTGTGGGTGCTGCGAAGAGCACTACTGACTGACATCAAAGAGTGAAACAATATTAATTTTATGAACTTTAATCGTACTTTGACTTAGGAATGGGGTCCATTCCCATCACAGTATTAGAAACCCAAAAGATTTGGAGAAATTAAAAAAAGAGGGAATCTGATAGTTCTTTTAGCAGGTCCCTATGAAGTCTAGTGAAGTGAGTGAGATAGTTCAGCAATCATAAAGTAAAAGCCACTGATGAGAAGATGCACTTCCCATATCTATCCATGGTCCTGGAATCCTTATTTGGAGGATGGATAGAGGAACTGATCTCAGAAAGTTCCTTTATTGCGGCATCTGCCTCGACCATAACATCCACTCATACTCTCTTGATGAGAAAGTCTTGGTCTTTGGGTGTTGTAATATAATTGTTTGGCCTCCTAAGAGTGGGTTCTATGGAGTCTGGGGTCTCACAGGTCTTCTGAGAGATTAACTGAATAACCTTGTCAGAAGGTGGTGTCACCCAGGAGGTTGAATGATGAGAGCCGAAGGCCTTCAGGTATACCAACTCCTTGGCCAAAGGGGATGAGAAGTGCCAGTCACCTCTCTGTTTCAAGATTTCCAGAATGTCTCCAAAGGATATGTCCTCAGGAGATGACTTTGGGGACCTTTCTGCTTCATCAAGGTCAGTATCTGAAGTGTCTAATTCCTCTGTGGAGTCACGATGCTTCCTCTTGCATAGTGTCTTCCAAGGGACTTCCTCAGTGGGGTACTCTGGAGAAGTTTTGAAAGAGTGGGGGAGTCCCCTGTGGAATATCCTGTGGCCTTGGATCTCTGTGGTCCTGTAGATGGAGGTGATGAGGTAAAGACACCCGCACCATCGAGGGAAGAATCTCTGAAGGAAGCTGTTCCTGAGACTGAGGAGCAGTCATCACCCTCCTCATAACTTCAAAGGCAGACCACCTCTGTTCCAATGAACTTCACAGACCCAGCAACAGAGATGTCGGGGCCAAAAGAGCACTTGGTGCAGAAGACAGAAGCTCTGAAGAAGAGTTAGGAGTCAATCTCATCTGCGCTGAGGCCCCCAGAGACAGTGTCAGATCTGAAGAGATCCAAAACAGCTCTAAGAATCCATTTGGTGAGTGCTGACTTCCAGAGGTCTCCTGCTCCGACTGGGCAAAGACACTCAGGATGGACATTGGGTCCGAGGAGCTGACAGGTCCAGGACCCAACACAGAAACCAGCTGGATATCGGAGTCTTCCAGCTCTTATACCAATGGACAGATCAGTGGAGGAGTAGGCACCACAGGGTAAGTATGAGTCTGATCTGACTCCTTTGGATTCGGATACAAATGAAGTTTGGCCAAGGCAGGTGTCTTGAGAAGCCTCTGCACCACCCTATCCACATCTTCATTTGAGATGCTCCTAGTAGACCTTGTAGACAACATTGGGGATCTGGACATGGTAAGAAAAGGTGATGGGAGCTGGGACATAACAGGCTCCAAGGATAGAGACCGGCTCCGATAGCGGTACTCCATAGGCAATGGGGTCTTTGGAGCCAATTCTGTGGATGATTTCAAATCTGAAACATTTGATTGATACAATGAAGTTCCAGGTTCTGTAGAAGCTGTCTACTCCATAGGTGCTGTAGGAATGGACACATTCAGTTGCTTCGTCCTTGGCATCAATGAGGTTTTCAGAGCCATGGAAGATCATTTCCCTGATTTCTCAGACTTTATGATTTAAGAGAGGAGGGATCAGAAGAAATAGCCTCAGAGGAAGGAGTTTTAATTTATCCCTTCAAAATCAATTTGATTTTGCATTCCATAAGCGCCCTTTGGTTAAAGATGTGGCATATGGAACATGATTCCTATAAATGAAGAGGCCCCAAACAGTATACACACAATGTGTGTAAGTCACTGAGGGGCATCTTCTTGCTGCATTTCCCACATTTTTTTAAATCCCAATGGCTTGCCTGCCTCTTGGGACATATCTGAAGGTAACCTAGACAACAACAGTAGCAAAGAAATTTCAACCCAGAAAACACCACAAATGAGAGTTGTAAAGAAAGGGAGCACTCTATCTTCTTATTGTTTTTTTAAACAGAAAACTGTAGAAAAGGGGAAAAGTCCCCTAACTTAAATGGACTTTAATGGTTTAACAGACTCTGGCTAAATGCTCTCTAACGAAAAATGAGCAATAATCAGAAGGGGAAGGAAAGGGATTTAGTCCCAAACAATTACTAAAACACCTGACAAGAAAGAAAGGGAAAGAAGGAAAAGGGGACACTATCTAACTAAAACAGGTGTAAGTTAGACATCCTTAAACTAAAAACAGATGCTAACAAAGAGGAAATATACAAAAAACCTAGCCCAGAGCTTGCTTGAAGAATCTTCTCGCAGCATGGCAAACAAGATCTGAGGAAGTTGTAGAACTGCATTATGGATAAGGAAGGAGGCCCATGAGCTTTGTTGAAGACCTCGAGCTATTGGAAAGGATGAAATGGATCCAACACATTAGATCCGACCCATCAGTGAGAATAAAGACAAGATTGACAACAACACATCCTGTTTTTGTCTCTAAGCAGGGCAAGAACTTAAAAGAATATTTTAATAGAACAATATATGCAGAGAAGATGGGGGGCATGAAAAGGTAATGTATAAATGTATAAACTGCAATTTTTGTAAATATGTTTTAGTGGGTGAATATATTTGGCGTCCTGAAAGAAGTTATAAAATCAATTATACAACAGATTTAATTGCAACTCAAAATTGTGTCCTGCCTTTTATATTGGCAGGGCAGTCAGAGAGTTTAAATATCAGAATTTATGAACACCTTAGGGCTGTTGAAAAATGGAATTAAGTAATACCTTAGCAAAAGACATGTATAATAAGCATTTAGACACTGCTAAGGATGTTAATTTTAAGTTTTGTGTAATAGATCATTTACAATTTTGCTATGAAATGAGATGCTGAGGATGAACTTGATTGGAAGGAGTATTATTGCCAAATCAAATTAAATGCTTGTAATTCTACAGGAATGAATGGTAGGGAGATATACAGGGCAGTTTTGAAAGGGAAAGGGTTATTTCATTAATTACAAGTTTTTTAATTTGTAGTCATGTGACTTTAAGAAAGTTATTTAAATGCATTGGTGTTATTCAGTCCCTTGGTCTGATGAAGTTCTATGCAAAGAATGAAAGCACTTACCGTTGTATGTTTGTGTTTTAACCGAGAAGTATTAATGTTGTGAATACATCCATTTATTGACCGTTTTTTTTGTTTTAGATCTCTAATATCAAGCAAGAGCACAAACACACACACACACACACACACACACACACACACACACACACACACACACACACACACACACACTCACACACACTCACACACACAGTTGACAGAAGTGAGAATAGAACACCTACCTAAATATAAGAATACAGAGTTCAGCACTTTGCACAAGCGGCATGACACAAGTCTGACTTTTATGAGGCTGCAGGACAATGTATAGTGGATGACATCAGCAGTGCTTGCTGGAGAGAAGATGCTGGGAGGCCTGTATGAAATGGATATGTAGGTGTGTGCAAGTAAACTCATGGGATTGGAGTGGTAACTACAGTATACGCAGTTATGCCCTTCTGCCTAGACACACACACACACACACACACACACACACACACACACACACACACACACACACACACACACACACACTTGATAGCATTGAGAACAGAATCCCTACCTATCTTAGTACACCGACTACAGAGTTCAGTACTTTACACATGTGTCACAGCACAAGTCTGATTTATACAAGGCTGTAGGACAACTTATACTGGATTACATCAGCAGTGCATGTTGGAGAGAAGATTTTGAGAGGCCTGCATCGGTTCATAGCCTCATATGCTCATAGGATGTTATTAGGCTAATGGCCCTAGGGCCTTTACAAGTCTAGTCTTGTAAAAACCCAAGATCCCTTATTAAGCATAGTTAGATGGCCATTGTTAACAGAGCGATTTTGTAATCAACACTAACTGCCCCTGTCCATGAGGAACATAGGTGCCAACCCTGGGGTGAATTTACATTCACCTATCAAATTGTCAAGGTTGCACTTGAATAGGGTCATTGAGAAGCACTACTTCACATGCTAGGTTGAGATCCTTGGAGCAACTTATTCTTCTCCCATTTGATTTGCAGGTGCCCAGCATTTCCAGTATGGCAGGGTTTGAGACTCCTCTGTAGACCAGGTATAGGTCACCTTTTGGCAGCCTATATGATACTGAGTATAGTGATAGGGCTTTCAGTCTTTCCATGTATGTAATGTTTCAGAGACCCTGGATCCTCCTTGTCAGAAACCTCTGTGTTTTCTCTAGTTGCTGCAGGTGTCTGGTGAGGTACATATAGAAGGGAGCACTGTACTCAATTAGTGGCCTGATAAGGGTCAAATACAGCAGAGCTATGACCTTTCTGATCTTGGATGGAATGCCCTTATTTATGAGGAGTGCAGTGTAGAACATATGTCTTACCAAGATGGACACATAGTGTTTGAAGTTTAGATTGCTATCAACATATATTCCCAAGTGTCGCAGGAGTGCTATGTATATCACAGTTAGTAGAGTACTTCTTTGCCAAAGGGGATTATCAGGCATTTCTTTGCTTTAAGGTCCAGTCTGTGAGTTTAGCATCAATCATTTGTGTGTGTCACCCCTTTCTGCAGTATGTTAACATCATAGGGGGACTCTATATGATTGCGCTTAGTTGGCAGGCTTCACCTGGACTTCAGATAAATAGTTTCCAAATAGTTGAGAGCCCAGCACAGATTTTTGTGCTATTCCACTGGTAAGAAGTCTAGTGGTGGAGGTGGACTCTCCAATTTTGACAGTGTGTTTTCTGTCTGTAAGCCAATTGGCTATCCATCTACTAATGTATGGGTTAATCCCCAGATGGGAGATTTTCTCTATGATACCTCAATGGGGGATTGTGTCAAAAGTCTTGGTTAAATCAGCATAGGTGGCATGTCCTGTTATCCCTCATCCAGGGCTTTAGAGACATTATAAAAAAAGTTCACTAGGTTTAATATGCAAGATCTACACTTGACAAAACCAAAATAGTTCCGGTCAAGTGTGTTGAAGGTCACCTATGCTGCTGCTGTGGAGTAGGTCTATTATGATTCTTTCCATAGCCTTGCAGATAAGTCTGGTTAGGCTTCTGTGTCAATACTTCTAGTTCTGCATGTTACCAGATTAATGTGCACTGCATATCACATGTTTGATATTAATTTATGTAGTATAGTTGATATATGTGTAAAAAGGTACTGAGACAACAGGGTTGCAGTGCATGGGGGAGGCAAAACATGTCTATATTGGCTATATTGTAAATATGTGACATACTGTTAGATAGGGCCTTCGGTCTGTTATATTTGCACACATAGTTGCATGCCATAGAGGGTAAAAGGACAGTAAACAGCAATAATACATACTAATAGTGATCTTGCATAGTGCAGCGGTGAGCAGTGGGTTTGTGCCATGGTTGACAAACATGCATGGTTGGCATGCAAGATACACATTTCCATTACTTTCACTGTTTGTGCATAGTTAATCAGTGCACAAACATGAGCCACACTGCTAAAAGCCTGAGAGTTAGTACTGCATCTATGAGACCCACATGCTTCTTAGCTGACTCTGTGGCAGCAGCTGTAAATGCATTGGGACATTTCTTTTTGAGCCCAGATGATATTGGGTTAAATCCAGGTGTATGTAATACTTTCAAATACACAGTGATAATGCAATGACATTATTCCTTATAGTACATTCAGCATATCCTTTATAGTACATTCAGCATATGTTATTGTGTGTGTGTTGATGTAGCACAGTGGGGTTTAGTGGCATTGAGTGCAGTTAACAGCATCATTGTAGAGGTGCTCACTGTCACTTGGCATTTGTGCATGTTGCTAAACTCCATGCAAACATAGAGGCCAAAAAGTGAAGGGATCCATTGCTTTTTCTGGTACTTATGTGTGTTGTGTATAAGTCTATTTTTGATCACATTATATGTATTAAAAATGAGGTAGATAGGAAAGTGGAGAAATGGACAGCAAGAGGAGGGAAGATCAAATGGAAGCAATACAGGAATGTGCAGAAGAGAGGTAGGAGTCATAGCTATTCATTTATTCAACAGTAAAAACTGATAATATATGCAGAGTATTGGCTGAATTTGGATTGTCAGCTCCAGAAATTAGCCAACTGGACAGAACTGAGTGTGTCAAGAAAACACATGTCCAAAATGGAGAACTATGTATGGAATTATATATATATATATATATATATATATATATATATATATATATATATATATATATATATTTTTTTTTTTTTTTGGGACAGGTTAAAATTCAGTAAGAGAGGAATGCTAGGTAAGGGACGTAGGTATGTCTGGGTCAGGTAAGGTGGGTAGGTTAGGAAGCCAATGCAAACAAAGAAGACATATAAGACAAGAGACAGGGATGGTGAGGGACACAAAAGGTTGGGCAATACCATGATTGGGGTGAGGGAGAGGACAACACAGGCTCATGCCCTTCAAACTGGGAGACAGTGAGAATCAAGTCCTCACCAACTGGACTGTCATCAGTGTCCTCTTACTTCACTGGCAGGTGGAGTGCTTGAGGTCTTCTCCTCCTATGTACCTTGTGGGAGAGCAGCCTGTCCATTCTGTGCATGCATACACCAATTGTGTCTTTTATGACCCTATGTACCAACCCTGGAATCTCCCGGCAAATGATGAAATCCCTACCTCTACCACTGCTCTAGGTGGGTACCAATGCAGCAGCTGCTGTGGCAGTACTGCCTAAAAACACAGGTAGTGCATGGGCAGAAGTGTCAGTGCTGCCAGGTTGGGTTCCAGATGTGCTGGGCATCGGTGATGGAGCCAGTGGAGCGGGGGCAGACTGATCCACTGGGATTGGCCTACCTTGCTGTGCTGTGTAGCATTTAGTGATATGCTACATATGGATGACATGCAGACATTTTGACAGCACATAATAGAAAATAAAAAAGAGAGAGAGAGGAGCTCATATGTGACATACAATGCATTATCACAATTATACAACTATTTTATATGAAGTATGACATTTAGGTATATATCCTAACAAATACACACCATAACTACAGATTGCTGACAGTAATCCTTGAAATGTGCATATGTTGCCCATATGCATTTTCCAATTATACAGATTACATTTAACATCAGGGCATGTGTGCCACTTGTATACAGTTTAATTTAATTTAAATATTATTAAAGATATGCAGTATTGTATAGTTGTGATTCATGGTATTTGTACCCACAACCTCTGACTACAGTCTAATATTTTACTCCTAAAGTTGGTTTGTACTACAGAGAAATGCATGCATACTTGCTTTTTACAGTTAGGATATGCTTGCACAATTTGCTACAACTATATATAAAACCCCAAAAAATCTTTCTTCAACTTTTAAAACAACAATGATTCCTCTTCTCAGTCTCTCCAGTCAAACTACATAAGCCTGTCTATTGAACTCACATTCACCGTTAACTGAGGAGAGAACAGAAAATAACAGAAGAGTATTATGCATACCAGTCTTGCCTATATTTAGCTTTCTAACTATCACAAGTGCTCTCTTATTATCATACTTACACAGCTGTGGGATACCCGCAGTCTCAAATTCAATCAACCAACGGTTAAGGTTATCCCTTTTATGCCACTTTAAGCATTAAAATGATGCCTACACTGCTCTCCAGTAGCATTGGATAAAACCTGAGCCAAAGTATTCCATGCCTCAGACTTGTACTGGGAGCCAGAATAGTCTCCCTGCAGAAGCCTTTGGCTGAGACTCTTTACCTGGAGTCTAGTAGATATCCTGAACTCAATTCCTGGACACTCTACCTTTTTGCCCTACACTGAGCACCTTCCCCTCTAATGCCAGACATATCTAACACCCAAACTACAGCAATGGCAGATGATGCTTTCCCACCAATTCCAGTTACCACATTTACTGGTAGTGCGCAAACCTGAGCAATGATGCCAACCATATTTGTGCAATGCTCAGGAGATTGCAGCAGTATCAAGCACGGCAGAAATAAATACTTGAAACTGCAAGGCTAATCTTACACTTGGCCTTATTTTGAGTGGTGCCTGGTGATGTAGCTTGGAAATATATATATATATATTGGAAATTGTGAGGTAACTGTTAAGTAAGTTAAGTTTGAAGACATGCACTGGGGGCATAAATGTCATGACCTGACACATTTGTTTTTGCCTTTATACAATGATACAATTCATTTTTACAGTGTGGGATTCAAACCTATGCATAAGGGGAAAACATTTTCTTCCACAGCATTGACTTCCATCTTTGCCACAGAAAAAGTGCTGCTCAGACATAGTCAGGAATCATTCATAAATGCAGGTGACAGTTTGAGGTGTTACATGTGTGACCAAATAAGGTTCTTATATATAGATCCAGTTGTGTATGTGTGTTATGTAATTCTGAAGGCCATGCAAGTCCAGATAATAGAATAACTCTTATGGAAATATAGTAGACAGTATACCCTCAGTCATCCATCTGAAAACACAATAAGGGTATCTTATCCCTCTTACATATAACTCATATCAGCTCCACTATCTAATGGTTATAAGTGAGAGTGAATATAATACAAAGTATAACAACAGTAAAAATGTATGGAGTATCCTGCATTAGAACCCAGGACCATGTGTACAGAAGCCCTACATTTACATCTGTTGGCACAATAATGTTGAAATAACACTTGTATATTTTTTAGTTCACTGCTATAAACAACACTGTCACAACAGTAAAAATAGGTTGCACACCCTGTAGTAGAACTCAGGACCAGGACCATCTGTACTTCAGCCCTACACTTACACCTGCTGCCACAGGACTAGTTACATGACATTTCCATAATTTCCTACTCATTCTTAAGTCCCCTGTGTTAATCGCCATGCAGCGCCCCTTAGCTTGTTTGTGCAATGCCCAACAGAATTAACTGAATGCATCTGATTAAATTATTGGCTGTCTTAGTCCTGTCTGCAGGTGTTGGGGAACTTTGTTAACTTTGTTAACTGCCACACAATGTCACTAAGCAAAGTTGCACAATGGAAAGCACAAATTGCAATAATATATTGTTTTTGAACTGTCTGCAAGTGTTCTGCAGATGGTCTGTTTGCTTCCTGAGTGGACCACTAGTCTGGATTAGCCCATTGCTAAGCTTCTCACAAATGAGATAAAGCACAGCCAAATATGACATTCATTTTTCTCCATTTCCCTTGTTTGCATTAAGCTGTGCACTATACAAACACTGGCAAAACAAAAAAGGAAAAGTAGTTGAAATGAGGAAAAGTAATTTATGACACAAACACTACAAAATGTTAGTACACATGAAATATTTCTACATAGGCCTGGATTTTTCAGGTCTCACTCCAATGAACCTTCAGAATACAGTAAGGGTGTCTTATCTGTCTTTGCCTTACAAACAGCTTTGCAGCAGGGAACTGAAATCATTCTGCATACAACTAGCTGCAACATCATCTACAGTACTATGAAACCATATAACAGTTATTTGTACCTGTATTAATTTTGGATGTAGTGCACTGAGTGTTCACACAACCATTTATGAGTATTGCTTGCATTAATCCCTACGTCACCCAATGGGTTACTAACTGGCTTACTGATAGAACCCACACTGTAAAAGTAGTCGACTCCAAATCCAGCTCCAGACAAGTGACAAGTGGAGTACCTTAAGGTTCAGTCCTGGGACCACTTTTGTTTGGTATCTACTTCTCTGAAGTACAGGCCAACACTAAGGGACTCTGGATAACAAAGTTTGCAGATGACTGCAAACTGGGAGCCATTACTGAATCCCCAAATGATGTGGATACTCTACAAAAGGGCCTTACAGAAACAGATGCTTGGTGCCAGAGTCATGGGCTCAAGCTCAATGCCAAGAAATGTATAGTTATCCTCTTTGGGAAAAAAACATGTACCCATGAATTACCACATAGGTGGCAGTACACCGATTGTGTGATAAGAGACTTAGAGACACAGGTGGACAGTGGTCCCACCTTCGATAACTACATCACCACAACAGTCAGGAAATCCTTCTATGTGGTACACCTCATCACTAAGGGCTTTTCATCCAGAAAAAAGGAGGTCATTGTCCCACTGTACTCATCCCTCATTAGACCCATTATAGAATACAATGCCCCATTTGGTATGTACCTCTCAAGACATCTGCAACAATGGAAAAGCCATAGAAATACCTCACTAAAAGGATCACAGGCCTAAAGCAGTTGCCCTACGCTGACCACCTTAAAAAACTCCAGCTATACTATGTCACATATCGTCTACTCAGAGGCGATCTCTGCTTAACATACAAGGCCATGTCAAACCCAGAGCTGTTGGACATGCTACACTTAAAGAAATCCCAATCCCTCAGAGCCATATGCTCCATGGGTCTAAACCTTGTCATCACAATAAACAAAACATGCTGGAGGGATAGGTTCCTTACCCAGAGACTCCCCAGACTCTGGAATAGATTGCCCATACATGTCAAGCAGAGTGCCTCTTTGGCCCTCTTCAAAAGGAACCTTGATGATTGGATGGGAGAAAGGAACTTCACCCTGGGGATCACATCAGTCGCCCTGCTAGTCAGGGGTCCAGGGAAGTAAATAGTGTGGGAAGAAATAGCCAGGGAATTGTTATGGCTAGGCTTATATAGGCCCTAGGGCTGATAGCCTAGTACCAACCTATGAACCTATGAACCTATATGCAGCTCTGTCTTACCTCTCTGTGTTTGTTGCTCATTCTTGCCTAACCTGGCCAGAAATCTGAAACATGCAGTCTGTAAGCCATTCAATATCATTCTTCTTAAAATGTCTGAGGATATTACATGTCAATAATATAATATACAGTTGCCAACAAATGAATGGAAGGCTGGATGTTAATGAACAAAACATGCGAATTGTGTAGTGCTTACTTACATTTCCAACCTTGACAAAATACTTCTGACACTTTTGTAAGTCTAACTTGACACACCCACTGGATGTTGGGCAGTCTGCACTGCTGTTGTGTTTTCCTTCTCCATCCCAGTAATCATTTACAGTTGCAATCCATTAAAAACAAACACTGACCATGTGCCTGCATTATGTTTACATCTGATACACAGAGCCAAGTATTTGGGATTCAGCAATTCTAATGAGTTAACACCTTATCTGCATCTTCACCATGCTGACAGCCCTGAATCTACACCATAAAAAGGCAACTGTGTAGCTAGGGAACCTGAAGGTGAGGAGCCTTGTTTATGTGGAGAACACAGAAATGAGGCTTTTACTTTGGGATATATCTGCACACAAAAGTTTACTGAACTTGAGAAGGTGTGCCTGCATTTTTCAGCTACATACTGCATATGCTGAAATGTAATTAAGAAAATCTGTTTAATATTTATATATATTTTTTTTGATTAGCAAATGCTACACTTTTATCTGTATGCATTACTTAGAAGTCTACTGATGGCATGGCCATGTTTGTCAGGGCATTTCACATGTATACATGATTAGCAATACATTAAAATGTAATGTTCTGTACTAAATCTATAGACATGTTTCAGGGACATTTCATTTGATAGCACTTTTAGCATTTCACCGATGGGTTTATTAGCAAAGTGTGTTATTTGCCTGTTCTTTTGGAGGTAGGAGTGGAAAGCTGCATTTTTGTTATGGCATAAACAAGGATATGTTGCTACTGTTACTCTCTCTTGTTTTGTATCCAGCCTATATTTCAGATATCTAGACTGTTTTATGTTTCTCTAGTGGGTAATACTGAAATTCTACCTTTTCTTTTTTTATCTGTGAACACTTATTTTGTAGTTATGTGATACTTATGTGTATTATCTCTTTGTTGTGTTTTAGGACACCTAGGAGTATGCCACCCAGGTGTCTCAGTCCCCAAAAACCATCTTTCAGTGACCCTGAAAATTAGGTCATTGTGGAAGCTTTTAGGCAACATGGTACCTTTCTGCTTGAGAGAGGACATGGAGATATGTCAGGCAGAATGCAAATCTGGCAGCAAATAGTTGCAGATGTAAATGCAGTAAGCAGCCACAGCAGTGCATATGATCAGGTGCACCATAGGGCCACTGATATCATCTCATCTGCACAGAAGAGAGCAGCTGCAGTGGCCTGTGATCAGTTGGATACCAGGGGGACTATTACACAGCCACCACTAACAGCAAATGAAGAGCTCCTGTCCACTATCAGGGATCCAGACAGCTCCCAGGAAAATGCAGAACAGCATGTCCTTGACATTGGTGCTACTGTTTCAGGGACTGACGGTATATGCCAGTAGGAGCTTCTAGGTAGGCCTTTGTATCTTAGTTGTTAAATACAGTTGTATAGTAAAATATTTACATTAATACATTAGTTCTGTTTAACAAGAAATTAGTTGGGGGGACTGAAGATTGCTGCAGTTAACAAGACATTCTGAATGATTACACATGGGGCTTAGATTGGGCTTGTCATCCAAGTTCTTGTTGAAAGTATAGTTAATGTACATATAAAGGGCATACATTTTTACCCCCCTGTGTTACTGTTAATTGTAATGATGTTGTCCTTATCTTTTACTTAACTTCTTCCGGGACAATCCAGCACAGGGAGCATATTATCATCTGCACATGGTAAGCCAAACATTTTTATGTCAGTACTGATGAGCAGTTCAAAGAAATATTTAGTGTGTAATGCTGATATCAGGACTGTTGTGTGTATTGCTGTATTGTCTGTAATAGTTGCACCACTGTTATTTTGTTAGCATATATTGGACTATAGTAGTATAGGTATTAACTTTTTCCTGTGTTTGTTGCTTATTAGCTCAGGTGATTCTGACAGTGGAAGTGTGGGACTTCTGCCACTGATGTCAGAGTATTAGCAGACTCAGATGATGATGGTGCCCAACCAGAAGCACAGTCAGGAGGTGCAAAGGTTGACTCTGACACTGAGGTTGACATAAAGCTGCCCCCTGTAATTCCATTGGACACAGCCAGTAGGCCTATGCCGACCCATTCCAATGAGCCCTTAGATAATGGACAGGTGGAGGGTGAGACAATTGATCAGGGAAGTGTGGTTACTACAGCTTCAGTGCCTATTGGCTCTGGCCATAACCAAAGTATGGGCAAGGTACCACACAGACGGGTTGTTAGGGGTGCTCAGAGAAGGCCTGATGTCCATCTTCCACCTCATCCAGGTCTCTCTTCCTGAGCTACTAAGTATTTGTTTAGGGCCATCATGGTGGCACTTGAACATTCCCATAGATGCTCTAGAGAAATGCTTATGGTTAAAGATGCAGCATAAGCTGACATGTGTGACTGCCTCCACTGTGTTGCTGATTCAATGGATCGGATGAATCACATGGAATGGGTGCTGTCTGTGAAGGAATGTCTCCTGGGAGGGGGACAGCATCCTCATGGGTGTAGGTCAGCCACATCATCTGCTGTTAGCCAATGTGGCTGTGCCCAGTCACAATCCCATAGTGGCAGTACTTACTGCTCCATCAGTGGTTGAGCTGTAAATATCCAGATGTGACAGGCCATGGCATTGTGTTCCTGGGGATCCTCATGAGGGGAACTGGTCCAACAAACATCAGTCACTTTCAGGTAGCAGCAGTGCATCTAAACATGGGTGTGGACCTGCCAGTGCAGCTCCTAGCAGAGCCAGTTCTCATAGTCGGTTCAACAATGATGAACTGCTACCTCTACCATGCACTGCTCACACCTGTCTGACATACCAAGATGTAGAAGCACAGTGCTTGGCTGTGTTCATGCAGACACACACACTAATTTCACCTGGAGGACCCATAACAGACACACACACAACAGTTACATGGTACAGATGTAAAGCTTAAAACTCATTTTGTCTCACTGGCCATTTGTTACTTTATCCAAATGCCTGCCTGTTTTTCTTTCTTACTCACACACATTCACTGACCTTTTGTATAAGCCTAGGCTTCCTGCCCCCCCCCCCCCCACACACACACACACAACACTCTGTGCAAGTGATGATAACTGTGCCATATCCCTGTTTTCTATCTTTTGGATTCAGAGATACATAAGCTTTGTGTCTGATGCTTATGATGCACAGCTGACTTAGTGCTTAGCATATCTGCATTTGTGATGCGGAATTGGTAATTGCACCTTTGACTTATATTGGTCTTAGAAAGTTAGACAGTTGATAGCATCAAAGTTTTTTTCCATCAGTATTGTTAATGATCTTGTGAGGGTTGTGAAGTCTGAAACTGAAACGTGTATCATTACTTTCTAACTTCTCTCTTCTCCAGTACAAACATATGGTGCTAAACTGAGGGTATGTGGTGGCCATCACTACTTTTGAGAGGTATGACTGTGTGAATCTTTGATGCCTGATAATGGACTCATGTAAGTCAAATAAATCACTGCTATCACGTGTTATTTTAATTTCTGTACAATTCACCCACATTTTACTTGTTTTCACTACCAAGTAACAACATGCAAGGATATGTCAGTCATTCATATTGTTACACAGTACTATCCAGGTTCATCGCTTACCTTGTAAATCCAGCAGTTGCAACAGTTTTAGTTCAGGGCTGACTCTGTGTGATGCAAGCAATACATAGCCAATACATGGGTAGGTAAAGGTTGTGAGAGTTGCCTGGCATGGTGGTGAGTGAGTGTGTTATGCATTGTCTCTTAGCCAATGCGAGGGCATATTGAGCACACCTATGTCTGCCTACACCCAAAGCAGCTGCTGGTTCCCTCTCACCTTCATGTGGCTGTGGTGACCTTGCCATCAGTGGTGGGATGTGTGCCCCTTCCCCTTGTTGATCCTGCTGAAGTTGTTTCTTCAGAATGATGTTGTATAGCATGGCACATACTGTGAATATTTCAGTACATGTATGTGGATTGTACTGCAGAGCTCCTCCAGATGTATCTAGGTACTGGAACTGTGACTTCAGCAGCCCAAACACATGCTCTGTAATATTTCTGGTTTGAGCATGTGCCTCATTATGGCATTCTTCAGTAAGTGTGTATGCATTTCTGATGGGTGTCATCAGCCACAGTTCCAGAGCATAACCTGCATCCCCCAGTAAATAACCCTGTGGGATATCCCCCTTAGTGAACATCTGATACACTTGGGAGGTGTGCCAGATATGTTAGTTGTGGTAATTTCCTGTGTTGCCAGCACTCACATTCAAGATGATTCCCTTGGCATTACACATGACTTGGCAGTTAATAGAGTGAAAGCCTTTTCTAATTATGTAGAGCCTTCCCTGTTCCCCGGGTGGTGCCTTAATTTCTACATGTGTGCAATCTATGGCACCCAGTACTTCAGGGTAGTGTGCTACAAGGTAGAACTTCTGCATATTTCTGGCTCTATCCTCAGGAGTACGGGGAAAATATATGTGGTCACAAGCATGTTGGAGAATAGCATTCAGGAACTGATGGAGGATGTTGGATGCTGATGCCTGTGACACCCCAACATGTCCCCTGTTGGTCTGAGAAAGGTACTTGTAGTTAAAATTCTAAGAGCTCCACATATCTTTGTGTCCACTGGGATGGGTTCCCCTTGGTTTGCCCTAGCACTAAGTTAAGTGCGACAGAGGTTACAGAGTTTCTGTAGTGTGTCTCTATTCACCCTGTAACACTCTACAATTTCCATGTCATGTAGAGTGTAATAAGTTAACCAGGGTCTAAAAACTCTTCTCCTTCTTGGACTTGGTCTATTAGCAGCAGCATAGACTTTAGCCTGTTGCACGCACACATGAATTAAAGCAACAGCAGCCCCTAACATTTTTTCTGTGTAGACTCCTTTCCATGGCTGTATTCCAGTAGGTTTCGGAATTGGCAGGAGAGAAGCAGCACTGAGTCTACATGGTTGCTTTATAGCTTGTTGAATAGCTCCTCCATCTTGGATTGGTTGATTATCATACAATTCAGCTGCTTATGCTGTAATTTGCATGCCATGGTGTTTACCTTGTTTGTGCAGCTCTGTACAGCTCTACACACTATGTAGGGCTGCTTATTGAATCCATATAAGTGCACTACCATGTGCACATGGCATTGCTATGTGCACATGGTGTAAACGAACCATGTAGACTTTATTGAAAGTGGCTGATAAAGTTTGCTAGAGAAGTAAGACAGAACAACAAAGATTAAAGCACAAATAATGAAATAGGTATAGAAGTGAACATTATCTAGAGCGGGGCTATCCAAACTTTTTGGCTCAGGGCCCACTTACCATACTTGACAAGGTTTGGGGGGACACACAAAACAGTTTGTTTCAGGACATACTGAGGGCCAGATAAAATGCTTTGGTAGACCGGATTGTGGATCTAGGGCCACCTGTTGGACACCCCTGATCTAGAGCAATCAGTTAATGCATTAAGGGACAGTTTACTCAAATTATTAAAAGGTGATATAAAACAGACATTTGATTTAGAGTTATTGTGTATAGTAAAATACTTAACTTTTTATCAGCCTTTTTCCATATACAGTGAAATCTGGTGACATCAGAGTCAGAATAAAATTAGCAGCTGGGTATAGGCGATGTACATCTCTACATAAGAATGTGGTGAGCATGTCATGAAGAACTACTGATTTACTAGTGGAGTTCAAAAAAAATCAGTGGAGGCTATGTTTGATCTAGTGTCCTTTGACCAAAAATCCTAAAACTGGTTCGAAAGCATTACTGCATTATTAGCATGAAAATAAATCAGGTTTTTATATACAATTCCTTGGTTTACCTACAGCTGGCAAATCATTCACATTTCAAACAGAATTCAAAAATCCACTCTCTGATACATCTTTTATCATTGAGTTTAACTCTCTCACTCATGAATAAATCCTACGCAACCTGGAGCCCAGCTCTGATTGTTGCTTAAAAACATTTTGCTAGTTAATGTAAATTAAGCATATTAAATGAAAAGTTGAACTCTTTGTTGGATATCCATATGCAAGAAGAAAAATAATCTTGTGTTTGAAAGGTAAATCTTTATGGTCTTTTAATGTAATGACTTGTAAAAAATATGTGATCTATAAAATAATATAGCATAACTTTAAACGTTGGCCATAGATTAATGCCAACAAAGTGTCAGTGATTACCTGCAGGTACAAAACATTTAATTGTCACTTGATTCTAGCAAATGTCAAATCCTTTTGAAATAGTAACAAGGGTTTCCATGATGTTAGCTAACACTAGAGACATGCAGTTTAATTCATAAAATGTAAAGCCTGATATCTATTCACTATGCACACATAGCATAATTACCTGTAAAACAACATTTCAGAAAAAAAAACTTCAGGAGTTTAACCTGTCAGGCCCACTGTATAGCACAAGGAACATCTCAGTTCCAGGCCTCTTATGCTCAGAATAAAAAGTATCTGCCAAAATTGAACAAAATGTCAAAGGGAGCATATCACAATACTCTTGTCAAAAACTATGCCAAACAATTTTCCATTTGCTAGAGTATTCCAGAAAGTGTTTAATATGATTTTTTTTGCCATTATCACAGCCATGCAAGGGTTTGAAGCTGTTGCTTATGCAATCCAAATGCAGGATATCCAGTTTGATAGTTTCTTTTTTTTTTTTTTGACCTCCCCTTCCAATTTGCAGTCTGTAGAATTTCTAAAAACATTACAGTTCTTCATGGACTGCAGACAAAATATAAGGTCAAAGCCCCCAGAAGGTTCTTCCTCAAGTTCTAAGACATGATATCATAATGGTTTATGATCTAACTACATGCAATGCTGCTTAAAGACACAGATCTCTTTAGCAGCTCTATATATAATAATATATATATATATATATATATATATATATATATATATATATATATATATATATATATATATGAATTTATAGTGCAATCCAACAGTGTAGTCCAGCATCACTGCAGAATCTGTGACATACAATTCTACATGATGGTCTATGGCTCGTTGTAACTCACATAGTGGCTGAAACTGTCAAACAAAGCCTTCAAAGGATTCTCTTCAACTTCATCATGTTACACGTGTAATCATGTTCCTGTCTGCAGTCACTTGCGACCATAATGGATGTATTTTATGTCCTAATGTTCAATTTTTAAAATTGCATTTTGTCCTGTATTCTAATATCGACCCATTTTCAGCGAACGCTGAAAATATAGAAGAAACAGAAAATCAAATTTTTTCCTAGGGAAAGAATTTGGTTGTCCATTTCTGTTGCTTCGGTATTTTCAGCACTCTGGTAGAAAGTTACGGGTTGGGTTCAGGTAAGTGTGCGATTGTGTGGACGTGAGGGTTAGGGTGGGTTAGGTGAGTTAGGGTTAGGGTGCGGGTCAGGTAAGTGTGCGATTGTGTGGACGTGAGGGTTAGGTCGGGGTAGGTGAGTTAGGGTTAGGGTGCGGTTGAGGTGACTGTGCAATAGTGACGGACCTTAGGGTTAGGGTTTGGGTTAAGGTAAGTGGATAGTTAGTGATGTATGTATAGTTTAGTGTAGGGTTAGGTGTAAGACTTTAGGTGTATTGTGTGGATTGCTGTTTGTTTGGTGTGCTTGTGTTATGTGTATGTGTTTTGGAACAGCAAATTTTTCCCTAGGAAAAAATTTGCTGTTCTGAATGTTCGATGTTTAGTATTTTAGATTGGTAGGGTTCAATATTAGAACACTCAACATTTTGAATGTTCGGTGTTCTAATATAGACCCGACCTATCCTATCAAACTTTTGTTACTTCACATGAACACATTTGCAGCTAAAACTATGCAGTACTACACACTAAATATGTTTACAATTACAAAACAAATGCTAGGACAGATAAACAAATGCCCACCAACTACGTTTGCGACAACCAGGTAACTACCTACTCCTGTCATTGTCCCCCTTTTTCAAAGAGGCAGTTAATGATGTTTCCTTTTAAGGGAGACCCCAAGCAGTTAGGTTAATAAATACCAAATCACTTCCTTTGGGGAAGAAGACGGTATTGTGGCCTAAGATCAGGTGAGGGAAGGAGCAAGAAAATATATTTAAACATATTCCCACAACTATATGATCATGCATAGCAAATTTTGGGAAGATTGCATGAAAAGTGCAAAAGTTATTTGAAAAAATAACTGGCATTAAACATTACACTTGGCATTGAACATTGACAAGCATGCTGCTGTGTACCTAATCCATGTACCTCCAAGATAAATTACTGTGCACAGAGCATGCATAGGCATGTGTGTCCACATACATGTATGCATGATTATATGAATACATAAATAAGTATAGTCATTCATTCTCTCACATTTCCTGATTATTGCAGTTCAGAGACACAGAGAAGCCAAAATGTATCCTGACACTCAATGGGTACAAGGCAATGAAGGGTATCTCAGACTAGGCACCATACATCACAGGATAGAGACCCATAATCACTCATATACTGAAAGAAGATATACAGGCAGTTTGGAAGTGTACTAGATCACATACAAAATGTTTTTTGGGAAGTGGTTGAAAACTGGAACACTTAGAAAAAAGCACATGGACAAATGGAGGAAGTGCAGATATTCTGCAAATAAGGAACCCCAGCATACCTCTCAAACTCTTAGTGCAAGAAATCTGGACAAAGCCCGATGAAATGTGGGGATAAAGGCCCAAAAATAGGGGCACGTTTTAAATATTGCTCATATAAACTTAGAAAGCTGCTAGAGTAACATGGTTTGTTTTAACATACATTTTCTGAAGGATTAGAAGTCTGAAACTCAAATGTATGTCATTATTTAGTGACTTTAATCCTCAGATCATCCCAGTGATTTGCCAGAAAACCACAGATTTTATGAGGAACAGACCAAAAATCTGAGTCAAAAACCTGGAAATTCTGTGAAAATCTGGACAGTTGACAGGTATGGACCCGAGCTGAAAACCACACTGGAAAACTGAGTGCTGTGAGGCAGTTACACTAATGGCTGTACTGCTGTGCTTACCCTTCTGTGTTATGAATGATCCTGCTCTCTTCGAACTCCTTCACCCAAACAGGACCAGTGGTCAAGCACACAGCTGTCTTAGAGACCTAAACCTAAATTAGCACATCAGCATCACTAAATGACTTGGCAGGTACCTAACCTACCATATTCCCTATATGTGTAATAAGCTGCCTTACATACAAATCATAGTACTTCCCTAGCAACCTTTAAAATGAATCTGGATGACTGGATGGGTGATCATAAATTGTCACCTGGGATGTGTGTAGAAAATCTACCTAAAGTAGGACACTGTTATACACCCAACATTATTAGGTGATGTGCCTGGGCTTCTTAGTGGTCTCCTTGCCATAAGTCTAGTAAGAGCATATGACCCTATGAACCCATACTTTTATATTCTATACTTACTCAGACACAAAGTCACACATGTACACATGATATGCATAAAGATATATATTCATATGTAAACAAGTTAAAATGTACAGACATACAGCTACAATACAGCATAACAACATATATCCACATAAATATGAAGAGAGATAATTCAAACTCCTTGAACTTAAAGAAAATCTAAGGGTATCAAAGAGTTTCACCACTGCAATATGCAAACATCGATAACTCACTGGGAAAAAACATTCTATACTGCATAAGATGCAATACTTGTATGCGTCATATGAGCCTTTTAAAAGCAATAGGTTATTCTATGATGTATTATGCTTAACAGAGTTCTATAACACAAGCTGCAGTTTTTTGTTATATCTATATATGGATACGATTTATTTTTTTCGCTAAGGTGCTTAAACATGCATTCAGTCATTTCTAAAGACTAAAACCCACAACAGGACCATAAAAAGGATGTCTTCCGCATCAGTGACCTTGTATTTCATATGGGCAGAAAACTCTCACTTTGAGTTACAGTTACTGTCAGAAAGATAGATTACACACTGGATACTCTCTTTATAGGTAACTATTGCCTTATGCTATTTGCCAGATGTCATCAAATAGACTTCTGCGTAATTCCTATTATCAGCATTATTGCACTGATCGTTACCCATTTCTCCCTGCACGAATCACTAAACATTGCTCGAGTCTACCACAGACTGCCTACATTTACTACTTCACTACAGGTTTGACACTGATTCATCAGATTTACCACTGAGGCCAATTACCATGACCAACAAACTGCTTTCATGTGTCTTAGACTAGATAGGATTGAGAGAACCTCCTGGTCACAACACCTCTCGCAATAATAGAAGGATACTATCTCATTTAAATTGTCCGTTTCAGGCATATTCAGCATTTCCGTCATCATTACTAACTTTAGACTTGTTCAGCCTGACTAGTGAGTGACATCACTTCAACAAAACTTCATCATTTAGGTAGTTAGCACTTACATTCAGTGTAGACATTTGTAGTCCAGTGACCAAAAATCAATATTTTTCTTTTTTCTCTACACACATCCTGTGGTGGTACAGCGGTTAGCATTGTCACCTTACAGCAAGAGGTTCTCTGGTTCAATTCTAGGCTGGAGCACCTTCTGTGTGGAGTCTGCATGTCCTCCCTGCGGTCAAGTGACATTTAAATATGTGCAGGTAGGCGTGTGTGTGTGTGTAAATGGGTATGCCTTGCTTGAAGATCATTTTTTATAAGGGTTTTGCAGATGATAATTTTTGGCGTGGCATGGTACTAGTGAAGAGCTTGAAAATTTCTTTATCTATTTGAGTAATGTCAATGACGTCCTAAAGTTTGAAATTAAGTATTCAGAGACTAAGATTGATTTCTTAGATGTCACGTTGTTTAGAATTGAAGATGTACTAGATACTTGTATCCATAAAAAAGATGTGCATGTAAATAAATATTTACATAAGACTAGCATGCATGCTAAGCATGTTTTCAAGAGTACTCCAAAGAGTCAATATCTATGAGCAAGCAGATTCAATATTAAGGCTGATATAAGTTGCAAGCAAATGCAGAATATAACAGATGAGTTCTTAATGAGGGATTACAACCAGAATTATTTGGATGGAATTAAAATGAAGTAATATCAGTGAGAGATGGGAGAGCTAAACCTTACTTTTCTAATTATAATGATAATAGTTGTGCTATGACTTTTTCCAGTTCTAAGAATTCTTTGAGATATTTAATGACTTATAGCAGAGCAAGTAAATCTATTGAGCAGGTTATTAAAAATAATTAGCATATCCTAAAGGCAATATCTGGCCATGAAAAATGGCTTCCTGATAAACCCGTTTACATATAAAAATTGTGATAATCCGAAAAAACACCTATGCTATAAAGATTTTGCTTTAAATAGGACAGGCTGCATCACTTACAACAAAAAAGGTACTTACCCCTGCTATAATTGCTCATGTTGCTCTAGTATAACTGAATCTATTGATTTTATGCATCTTCTGAATGGTAGGAAGTTCGTATTTCATTGTACAACTACGTGCAATACTACATATGTGATTTATTTAGCTTCATGTCAACAATGTTCTTGCTTTTATGTTGGTAAATCTGCAAGAAGGCTATGAGATAGGATTATAGAACATAGATCGGAGATAGGCAAGAAAGTTGTTACTAACTCCTTAGCTCAGCATATACAGGAGACTGATGATTCACATCAATTCCTGTTTCGTGTTATAGATGTTCTGTCACCAAGCATTAGACGTGGTAATCTGATAAATAGGTTAGATACTAAGGAATATGAATGGATTACCCGCCTACAAGTGGATTTTTACCCTGGTTTGAATAAGCAAGTAACACTGAAACCAATTTTAAAAAGTAAGCAGCAACAGGTACACTAGTAATTTGGAGAGATTTTTTATGTGAAGGTATTTGTTTGTAATTGTATGGAATATTGCTTTAAGAATTTTAAATTTTCTTAATTGATGCTTTAATTGCTATTGTTTGATAGGTTTGGGCTGTGTCATATAATATAATTTTTTGATATATAAAAGTTTTGCTTTCATTATGAATTTTATAAACAATGAAGAAGGACCTACGGCCTGAAAGCTTTGTTATTTTATTAAAAGTTTGTACAACGTTGTGGAGCTTGCGTTTTCTTTTTTACTTAGGTATTTGGTTTGTTAAACTCCACTTCATTTGGCTCACCTTTTTGATTTTTTTGATTGACTTATCTCTAAATGTCACAGACATCTTTGATACTACATTTAATGTATCTTAAATCGTAAAGTAGTATAAACAGCAAACATTTAATGTTTAAAGCTTAGCATTGCAGTACTGTGAAGCTGTTCGTGTAAATTTGTCAAAAAAAGTGACAAGTGCCTTTTGGACCACTGACTGAACTAATTGCTCTGTTTTGCTTTGAAAGGCATGGCTGCATTGGAAACAGCCTGAAGAATAAGTGTATATTCTCTTCCTCTCTGCAATAAAGGCAATGAAAAACAGTTCCATACCTGTTTGTCTTTTTCTACAGCAGCTACTGTGTTCCTGATACCATCAGGACTAACTACCCATATAAGATTATCAGCAGTAGCTGACTACAAATTTCTTGGTGTCTGTGGTATGTCATGCAGGCATACACAAATTCCTTGCAAATTATTTAAGAAGTTAAGCTTAAAAAAGTGAGTTGTTTTTCACTTTGATTCCAAGGCAAGGAAATGAAAGTTTTATAAAGTACAATCAGGTTTCTGGTACCTAGACAATACCGAAACCATATTATAGGAAGAAGAGCAACCTAAGAGCTGTGTTAAACTGTATGAGAAGGTAGGGTTTTCCTTTAATATAAAATCCTTGTTTGGGTTAAATTCTGTTGATGTTAAAAAGCTGTCTCTTGCCGCTTCTGTTTTCAATGATATATGACATTTATTTAACTTTGTGTGTACTTCTACCTTTCCATTTGCTATAAATCCTTAACTCATTAATGAATCACAAGATGTTTAATTATACTGTAAAACAGCTGAATACTCTCATCCTACAAGCATACATATATTCTCTGTAAGAGTCCCCACAAAGTATTTCCAAAGATTACTGTTGTTTACACTTGTTTATCTACCACAGTTATGTATTTTGCTTTTAACCCAAGTCATATATAAGTAAGAATGTGGACAATACCTTTGTACTTACACACTAACATTATTTATTTCTCACTGCCTTACAAGTGCAATGATTAAAAAATGATAGTCATAGGTAGGTACTGGGCTATCTGCCCGAAGGCATATATTAGCCCAACCACGTTGTGCTGTATTCACCACCCCTTTGGATAGTTCCCTAGGCCCTTGATCTAGCAACTAGTACCCTTGGCCATGTTGTTAGCTCCTATATTAACTGAATTAAAAAGCTAAGCTGTCCTCTTACTGTATGATACTTTCTTACTATATGATCTCAGAATTTTTTGCATTGTCTAGCTTTTACTTTCATCCTAAATCTCCTTTGTAGAGAAGCAGAAAACAAATAATGTGAATATGTTTGTGGTCAGCAGCAAGAGAACCATGTGCATCTGCTACACTCTCTCAAGTGGGAGTTGCATTTTGTCAAATAAAAAGTTGCCTTGAGCTATGCAATCATAAAATAAGTTTCTACAATATATCACATCAATGAGTTCACTTTACTGTATACTGATGCATATTTCTTTGTTCTTATGTTCATTAAGCTGGTCCATTACTTAAAGAGAGTCCATTTTACAACTTCAGCAGGCCATGAGATATATTTTGATGACAATGGGGATATCCCAGCATCGTATGACATCTTAAATTGGCAGATGTCCCCTAGTGGAACAGGCAGATACTATCATGTTGGCAGGTTTGACATCAGTGGCCATCCTGGAGGAGTCATTGACATTGACGATCATGCAGTCTGGTGGAATGGAGAGATATCTGAGGTTTGTTTAGGAAATTATTACTGATGTTCTGTAACATTGCTGACTGATTCTGAAAATCAGCCACTGGATACTGGCCAGCATTGTGATATCTGCTGTTATGTCCTGTCTGAGCACACTCTTGTATATCTATTAGAGTGGTCACATCTACATTTACATTTACATTTTTAGGACATAAGAACTACAGATATAAAAGCGAGTGTTTCTCATATCCAAACTGTGTAATGTAATGCAACTTGTCAACTGTAGTGATAATCACTAGTGATTCAAAGATAAAATTATAAATATATACTGCAATAATCACTTAGCATGATAGCTAATTCTGCAATACCACCCTTACGTAAAAGATCAACAGTTTCTGAGTTGACTTTTTACAATAGTGGGTATAGACTGGCAAGGGGACTTCCCTTCCATTAAACACCCATTTTTAAATTACTTTGCAAACGTAATTCAGATTTTCTTTTTTCTCTGTGAATTGCATTCTGTGAGTAACCTAGTAAATAAAATGTCCTACATCTATTGTTTTATATAAACATACATATGCATATATGTGGGTGTCTATCACTTAATCAAAAAAATAAAAAAGTACCCACAATGATCAAGCACCAAAGCTTAAACCACAAATAATCAGAAAAAAATACATCATTAAACTTTTTTTTTCTGGGCGGGTTATACACCCTCTTAATTTTATGTACCAACTTCAAGGATTCAGTACCTTGATTTTCAATGACACATACTGGCTTTTTAAACACCACTCAGCATAGGGAACGACCTAATGAAACATGTCTATTTTCACCTCAGTTAAACTCTTTCATCTAAAGTGCTTTTGCACATTTTATTTTATTATTGGTTCCAGGTTGCTCTGCTATTATCGGTTAGTTGACCATATTTGCTACATTCTATTTGATGATATATACATTTTGTTAATGCATACTTTGCCAGCTCCACTGCATTTTCATGTGTTTAAATTCACCTAGCACTCACTGGTTAGTGCTCAATTCTCCATCTTAGCAGTGGATAATTATTAAATCCACAGCTGTACAGCCTCTTTTCAATGGGATGCCCATTCTTTTATGACTTTTTATTACACTTTATTGCATTTTTTGTATATAAACACTCACTGACTGTAATTTCCCATTCTGAAGAAGTTCTAATACTTAGTAAATGAATGAAAGTGCTAAATGTACACAAGGATCTACCTGTGCCAGTGTCTTTTTCATTTTTTTTATTTTTAATTTCAGAAGTTGTTTGTTTTAATTTGTGTTTGCTCTTCCAGTTTTTCTTGTTTTTTCAGTATATATATATATATATATATATATATATATATATATATATATATATATATCTTTAATCAGACATGCTTAAAAGTTGTAGCCACCCTAACCCTATATGAGTACTTAATAGTGCCTAACACCCAAATCAAGTAGGGCTGTACATGATAACCCTGGTGTAAATTTATATTTACATACACCACAAGTGTAAATGAAGCCACAGTGACAATCATTTAGAGCAATGTCCACACTGCCAAGTAATTCAATAAACATCACATTCAAAAGTTCTATCAATGCAATATATCAAATTAAAGTAATATACGACCCTTTCATTCTACAGAAATTCAACAATGCATGGGAAAGGTATAAGTCAGTTCTTTAAGAAAAATTAAACCATTTGATTAAGTAAGCTGTTCAGATTATACATCTGCTAGGCAAGTGGACAAACTACCTGAGCGAATGTGTCCCTATCTGCTGCTAAAATTGATTTCTACCTGTTATGTCTAGACTCCATTGAGGGATTCACCTGGCATCATCATCATCTTCGTATTAGTTTATTTATTTAACTGTTGGACACTGGGTATGTGGCACATACTACATAAGAGTCTACCTATTTTCAGATGCAGCTATAATGTTTTTAATAGAAGGAGGACTGTGTTATTATAGTAACATATCTTCATATAATACTAATAAAGTTACCTTACTAGAGGTGACAGGTCTATGGCTAATCATTGACAAAACATTTATTATAACACTTAACATCAAAATAAACTATCAAAACCTAATGCATCAGATATGGAAACTGATGAAATAACTAAAATAATATTAAATATTACAATTTGTACTTAATTACCTTCCACTATTTTTCTACCATTTTACACTGCATTTAAGTAACACGTTAGCAACTTAATAAAGTTGGGAGAGTGAACTAACTTACAAATTACACAAACAAAAGACAAATCAGTAAATACTCATACCATAACTAAACAGTTTCATCCATAGATCACTGATATTTATTCACCATCCTCACATCTGTATCCATTAAAATATGTAAACTGCCATCTAAATACACATGAAAACAGGGAGGTCAAAATGCCAAGAGCACCTAAAGTACAGACCAGTAAAACTTCCTCTTCCCTGATACATGCTGAACCCAAAATAACTATAATACTACTACTAACAAATAACCAAAAATCAAATATAACCACCAAAATAAATAGAAGCTTGATCTTTTTAAAAGTGGTTAAATGGTGATTCGTGAAAATCCTAACAATAAGGGTAAGCATTTTACATCACTAAATGCCTGACGAAACAATAGGCTTGCCCCAAGGAATGGAAGGAACCAACTCCTCTGGAAGGGGAACAAAAGGGGTTTAAGAGTATAGATCAGTCATATGAGTGATAAAAACACATAGATAAAAAAAATACAGCTACAAGGTTCTGGCATGAAGTTAAGATAAAGAAAAAAGAGGATTATATTACAAGCACACATCCTTGTTTGGGACCCATGTCACCTTCACCCCTTCCTCTATTATATACACAAGCACTTCTGCAAACTAAATGTACCAGCTACATCAGAGTAAAGGGAGAAACCAACTGCTTCCTTTACTGTGAGAAAATGTGCAGCTTCCTCCTCCTCTGCATAGACAGTTTTATTGTTTAGTTTTGTTTTTAATTGTTTGTTAATAACTGTGTAATTTAGCACTATAAATATAGCATACTTGAATCTGGAAATAACAGCATTCACAAAATGTATGTTCAAGTTCAGTATTTATTTCTACAGATGAACAAATTTGTTTAACTTTCACCTTTTTTGAACAACTTCTTATATCCCTCTACTATCTCTCTCAGTTTTTTTTTTTGCCAGTTTCTTAATGTGAACCTTATTAACCTAAATATATCATTCTTAGAATATATAGTCAAGTATCTGAAATGGAGAACCAGTGTATTGTTACATTTCTGTTCCATATAACTTTGTTCGCTGTGCCATTCTGGACTTCCTCTACACACAGTCAATACTTCCTGTTTAAGAAATATCTTTAGAACAACACAGTAAGGAGAGTGTTTCAAAAAATTTCAGAAATACTTAAGAAAGAGCCATGCAGACATAGTTTAACTAACTCTCCTTAAATAAAAAGGCAAGACTGTGGCCTGTTTGTATCACTTGGCAATGACATTTTATCTTTAACACTGTGTTTTTCTTGCTCACTGTACCATACACAAAAATAAGAAATACAGATTGGAGTTATTCAAATGAAGTTAACTATTAAAGAAATAACTGATACGTGTTTTGAAAATTCGCAACTAATAAGACTTCTTGTAAAGAAGTTGCATCAACATTTTTAAATAAATAATGAATGTAGCTGTAAGTTATTATGCCCATTACAGTCGGGGTGTTTCCATTTTTGTAGTAGAGTATGGCTAAGTAGCAAGCAGCCCATAGCACAATGTGGCCAGTGGCTGCTTGGATATGAAGCTGGACTTGCACGGTGCTGAAAATCTGAGAAAATGACTCCATAATAAAGTAGTCAAGCCACATTATAGAGAAAAGTATCATTAGGAAAGTTCAATGGAGAAGCCATGCAAGCAAAGTATATGTGATAGGAATATCAGATAGAAGAAAGACAGACAAGTATGCCTGAGCCTTGCATTAAGTTAACAATTCAGAGAGAGGGACACTGAATGCCATCATTAGCATAAACAACATGCTAAGAGCTCCATATTAGATTTATATAAAGAAGTGGCACCAGTTTGCAAGAGAACACTTTAAATGATCACCTGTGGAACCAGGACTTTACAGAATATGACTTTGTACTCTGAAATAGGCATACTGTTGGAAACCAAGATTATTGTAATGTATCCCCTTACTGTAGTTAGCATTTATGATGTGTAGCAATGGGGACATATAGTAAGTTGTGTATGGGCCAATGGGAACACAGCACATTATCATGAGACTGTCATGTTCATCTGTGCACTGGGCACATCATGGATTATGCTCTCATAGGGAAGGGCATGCCACAAAGGGCACCATATCCCCTGTACACAGGGTGAGGTATAGTAATGTATTTAAGGGTGGGGGGTAGGATGTGCCAAGCATTCCAGAGGATTAATATGCTAATGTAGGAAGAAGTGTCATCATAACGTGCCCTTTGCTGCAGTTGAAAAGGAAAGGGGAAATGGCTCCAACATTAGAAGAGACAGTTACATTGTAACCAAAAGAGGTGATGAGTAAGTGTGCATGCATATAGAATGTCTTCAGAAAGCCATGTACACACAATATCTAACATGTGAAAACAACAGGTGTACCGATGTTGCCATGGGACCATTACAGAGGCAACAGCTAGAAAAGTTCACCATTCAGGAGAATGAGGTATTACTACAGGACCCCAACATACCTGGCAAGTACATCCTGGGCAAAGTTAACACAGTTAGATTTTACTGGAACCAGAGGTGGCAACTGGTCACATGGGACATCAGTGTTGTGGGTGGATATAACAGGTTTCTACAACAGTGCAGTGAAAGATAACTGATATGATACTGCATGCCAAGAACAAGGCACAGGACATTGCCAAGGGCAAATCCACCACAGAAGGTAGTCCACCAATATAGAAATGATTCACAGAGGCAAGGTACTCCCTGGGGAGGAAGGGAGAATGGCCCAACATACCCAATGGTGAATTAGATGTTGAAGCTTGGCTGGCAATGACTGCACAACTGTCTGTAGGGGATGCACCACAGATTCCTGCAGTATTCATAGCATGTTTCTCATATTTTGTCAGAAAATTCCTGTTGCTAGGATGGTAAATGCTTCCTATACTTTAGTGACTGCTGGGATGGACTATCCAAGTATTCCTATGGAATCTCCTTGTGAATGACATGATTTACCAAGCTCTTGTATGGTCTCATCTATTCACACTGAATCAGTCAATAATCTATGATGGTACAGAGTGCCATGGTATTAAACATTGCATGCGCAACAGTACCTTCTGCTGTTCATAGACTTGTCAATTGCCTGCATGCCATAATTCCTAGGTGTAAAAAATAGGTCTGTGCCTTGGTACATCACACATGTTGATTACATCCGAATCAATCTGCTATGTTTGACATCATGCTTTGTCATAATCAGGCTGCCTCATTTGCATCAGTAACCTTAGTTCCGTATTATTATCCAGTCATTTTTCATGTACATATTACCCATTACTTTATTTCCATGTGGCCGCAATGTTTGTTCCTCTAATTTGTCTCCTTCCAGCACATTTGCATCACTCATGCTACTTTGTGCAGTGCTCTGTGTAATTACCTATGCATTCTGACATATATCTGTTTTGTTACTATAAACTTTCACTGCTGCTCTAGTATATGACAAGACATAACTTTAAATATGTTAATGTCTAGCTACAAAGAGTTACATGTCATTTAATATGTTTCTTTCTAGCTATAGATGTCATTGAAAAAACGAAAAAGCCAAGGAAAACGTTGCACCAGGCGAATAGCAGAATAGCAAAATGGTAAGCATTTGTAAATATGTATGAACACTTGATAAATGAAAGAGTTGTGAGTATCGAATAAATTATTATTGTTTTAAAATTTATGTTTTTAAAAAATCATGTTCTTAAAGCAGTGAAGCATGTTGGACTTTTAGCAACTGGGTTTTAAGTGTTTTTAACACACAAACAAATGAGTATGTATTTTAGTTAATTAAAATTATAAGTTGTTAATTGATTGTCTAATTTGCACCCTATTTAATGGGGATGCTGTAAAATCTGACTGTTTCATTTTAGTCTGAAGAAGGAGAGATAGAATTCTCTCCGAAAGTGCTTGTGTGTAATAAAAGCTCTAACGTTATAATTACGAACTGTTGCTGAATTTATTTCACCTGACATTGTGTCTAGCAGCGAGTGGATTACCATTTTGCTATTCTGCTATTCGCCTGGTGCAACGTTTTCCTTGGCTTTTTCGTTTTTTCATAGTTTGTTTGGCTTTTTTGGAACACATATAGATGTCATTGAGGATGAAGCACATACCTAGTGTCTGTTTTTTACAAAGCATTTAGACAAACATCTGAATGCTAATGATACCTGAAGGGAATAACTGCATGCATTTAAGAGTCTGTGTGTTTAGAAATGTAGAATAAAACTGCTAACTTGGGATCCAGGAATTTGATTTATTTTTGACTAAAAGCAAAACAGTCAAGAACTTTAAAAAGGTGCACTGTGCCACATCATCCCTAGTGTCCCTATGGGCAGGGGCAGCCTGTGTACAAACCTATATCATAATCATTAAATTCCTTGGGGACCTGGCATACATCAACAATATTCTGACAAATCTGGAGTAATTTTGAACCTATGAACATTTATGTATGTGGCTGTCCAGGCAACAATGAAGGTATTTAGCTCTTTAACTTTTCAATACCTTACTCTGTTTATTGATTCAATTTAACATCCCTCAGTAGCCAGATCAGCTCCTTGCCTCCTCTTTGCTGGCTCCTTTTGCACTCACAGCCCCTTTTGTTCAGTTTCTGATTGGTTACCTGGTTCTTCATCTTTTGCCCATTGGCTAGCTCAATAGGTAAGTCCCATTGTTGAAGGTTGGGCTAAAAACTGTACTTGGACCTCTGAATTCTCCCTCCCTCTTTATTGAGAGATCCCTAACCTGGACTCAGCTACTACTGGATAGTACCTGACTGGAGTCATTCTTTCTCCCCTCTTTGCCTACTGGTAAGACCAACTTCATATTCCCATTCACAGAACTAGAACTCTCTGATGACTCTTCAAATCTTTTTAATTTTTTACTTATTTTACTTTAGTGTTCCATGGTGGTGCAGCGGTAGCATTGTTGCCTCACAGTAAGAGGTTCTCCCATTCGATTCTCGGCTTGGTTTGGGAGTGCCTTCTGTGTGGAGTCTGCATGTCCTCCCCACGGTCGAGTGGGCATTTGAAAGACATGCGTTGAATGGGCGTGCCTTCATTGAAGGTTAGGCATCGGGCTGGCAACTCGACACCATAAAAAACAACTGCCAATCATTAGCGGACCGGAGTTCCGCTGTGGCGACCCCTAACCCCGGTTTTGGTTAAAAGTCGAAAGACAAACAACTTATTTTACTTTTGTGATTTGTCTGAATTCCACACATGCTGGCTTCTTTCATCATGGAAATTTTATGACTTTGTGTAACCATCCAACATAATTACTATGAGGAATCACAGAAAAGTGCTAACCTTCCCCTGAAATTAAAACTCATTTCCACCAGTATAACACTTTTGAGTATGTGCCCTTAACTTCCAGTGGGTGCGGCCTGAGCTATTAAAAAAATGAAGTTATCACCTTACAGTTCTAACAAATATTCATTGACAGAGGTCAAATATCAATACAGTTGTGTTTGCCATCGTGTGCTTCAAGATAAAATATTCTGATACCTTGTATGTTGCCTGGTTTTGGAATTATTAATGCTAATATGAACAAGCAATGTTTGACACCTAGTGATGCAGTAGGAGGTAACTGCAGAAATGCCTGGAGGAGCACTCGTCTGTAATGAGCTAAAGACAGTAATAGTATTAAGCTATAAATATGTAGATCCACTAACTCCTTTTATACAGTATGCAGCTACTTTCCTGCAAAGATATTACTTGATCCACTCAGCCATTTGCCATCAGCCTAAGATTTCTGCCAACTCCTGTCTTCTCTCCTCTCACTTTCACTTAATCCTATCTTTCCATCCAGTTCTTTTCTATCTTCGCCCCCTCACAATATAATTGAATACTCTATTCAGCTTCTATTCTTCAACACTTTTGTGCTCATTCTCACTGCACTTAATTGTCCCACACTTTTCCTTTATCGCTTCTTCCAATTTCTTGTTACTCTGATTTCTTTTTTCTGCCCTTCCCCTACACTTACATCACTACATAAAATTCATGTTGCATCTTATACTCCTTTACATATATTGCAGCCACCAATGCAATACATTTTGAATTCTACATATAAATCTTGTTCTCAGATTGCTGGTGATGATCTAACCTACTCTACAAGGCATCCTCTGATCTCACACTGATGGATTTGTCACACATTCACAATGCAAGTAGCATCAGAAATACCTGTTCTAAGGATCTAAACTTTATCTGTGACATAATCAGGATACGTTGGAGGGACAGATATGCATCTCAGAGATTATCATCCAGGTGAAGCAAAGCTCATCCCAAATGTAATTTGGACCGATGGATGGGAGACTGCAACTTTACCCCATTTTTGTACCTATGTCCTTAATGGAAAGGGGCAGCCTGTGAATGTTTGATGGGTACAAGCCTATATCATAACCATAAAATTTCCTTGGGGTGTTGAAACATGACACATCAGCAATATTTTCATAAATTTCTAGTAAGCATGGCTAGGCTTAAAATGCCTCTTGAGCCGATGGCCTAGAAACTACATATGAACCTATGGTTACAGTTCATATCCAGAAAAAAGAAAGAAGAGCTTTCATAGTTCCTTCTCCTCTAATACCTATATACACCCTGTCTCTTCTGTTCCTTGTTTTTATTTCTGTTACTCTTATTTCACTTACTCTTAATCTTAGTTTTACACTGTTGCTTCTGCCTCCCATATCTGCTCCACTTATTAACTCTAACAAATAATTTTCTCACTCTATCCTCCCTTTCTCTCCTCCTCTTTAGCCACTGTTTGAATATTCTACTCTGACATTTGCTTTATGAGTGAGTAATAAACTCTCACACTTATAACATACCAACACATTTCAGTGCTAAATGATATTGTATTTACCATGTATTATTGAAGGCATATGTCTATTATTCTACATTATGGGCATTAATATTCATATTATTTATTTACTGATTGATTGGTTGATTGATTGATTGATTGACTGATTGATTGATTGATTGATTGATTGATTGATTGATTGATTGATTGATTGACATGTGATTACTGGGAAAGTCTGAATGGGTAGGAACCCATTTTCAGAGGAGGCCCAGGGAGAAAAGCTCTAAAGTATTACAAAACATTATAAGAACAATAATTTTATAGTCTTTAAAAATAATATAAAAACTCAGTTTAAATAGCTATACCAAATTAGACATAATATGAAAACATCGGTTAAGAATAAATACAAGTTATATGACAATGATTTAATAGAGGAATTTTAGCCAGTTTATAAAGAAATTAAAGGTAAGTTAGTATAATATAAACAGGAATTGCAATACGAAGTGAGAGAAAAGGAGGCTTATGGTATATTTAGAGAGAAAGCCAGGGTATAAAAATTGATAGAATTAAGGAAGTGAGTGAAGAACGGAGAGTAAGGAGATGTAAGGTGTAAATTGGTACTCATTCACATTTAGGGATACAGTTTTTCCTGGTGCTGAACAAGAACAGAGACAGTTTTTGGCTAGGAAGTCTTTCAGAGTGGTTTTGAATGATGGGAGAGAGGGTACTGACCAGATGCAGGTAAGGAGTTCCAGGCCTTAGCAACCTGTACGACTACAGTTTTGAAAGGTTTGTGAACACACAGGAGTTTTTGGCCATTGGCTCATAATGATAGACTAGGAACATAGTTGTGTAGAATGATATTTAGTGCTGGACAAGCGGATAGATTCCAGATAATTTTATAGATGGTAAGAAGCTGTCTATATGTTAGTTGATATGGTAGTTCTAATCAATTTAGGCTTTTTAGTGCTATACGTTGGTGGGTTCTGAAAGAGTTATTTGCTGCAAATTTGGCAACTTTGTTATAGTACTGTTTAAGTTTTGATTTTTTTAATGCCTGGAGGATAGTAAGGATGGGAGCACCATAAAGAAGTGTGGAGAGGAGATACGCACTGGTAAGTATAGTTTTAGTTACATCACTGAGAACATTTTTGGCTCTATAAAGCATTCCTAATTTTCTTGTGCAATTTTGTTTATTCATGTCAAATTTAAGATTATCATCCACTATCATCTTTAATAATTTGCTATGAGAAGTGATAGTTTTGTTTTTTTCATGGGAAAGGGATTTGGGGAAAAAGTACTAGTTTGTTTTTTTTTAGGGTTGAGCATGAGTTGTGACTTACAAAGCCATGTTTCAGTTGTTCTTAAAGCTTCATGAGTAATTTTTTTTGTAGGTGTGCCATGCTGTCAGATGTGCAAACGAGTGTGGAGTCATCTTTGTACTGTATTAGGGAAGGGCTGTTGTGTGGATGTGAGGAGGGTGATAATGAGGGTGTTAAGGAGGAGGGGACAAAGGACAGAGCCTTGTGGTAAACAGGTGGTGACTGTGAGGTAGGGAGAGAGGGTGGAGTTTTTACTGACTGATATCTATTGGAAAAGTAGCTTTTGATCCATAGAAGGGTGGGCTGATAGAGACCTAATGAGGACATTTTAAGTTGAAGTTTGCTGTGACAAACTGTGTCAAAGGCTTTAGGCAAGTATAGAAATAAGGAGACTAGCTTGTCATTATCTCTAGCTTTACTGATTTTATGTAGGATAGAAGTGTAGTGTTAGCAGTATGGAAAGGATGGAAGCCATTTGTGTGTGGGATAGGAATTCTTCCTGCAGGAGATAGTTTAGCAATTGTTTTTGAATAATTTTTTCAAGTATTTTGGAGAGAGGAGATAGATCTAAAGTTAGTAATGTTTGTTGAAATTCCTCCTTTGTGCAGAGAGATAATGTGTGACTTTTCCCAGAGAGAGAGGGAATATGGGATCCTGGATTGGCATATTTATAAGGATACAGGGTAGGCAATGCTATCAGATGTTATTTTAAGGTATTTGCTTGGAGGGTCATCAACTGAAGTAGAGTATGGTTTGAGTTTAGCAGTAGTTTTTATATAGGATGTGGGCACAAGTTTGAAGGTGAAAGTGTATGTGGTAATAATACATGGCTACTGGGCAGGGTTAGGATTAGCTGTTGGGGAATCCTTGGTTAGAGATACTATACTATCTGTAGATCAATATGTATGTATACCTTTAAGAAGCTTTCTAGGGGCTCGCACAAGTGTATAAATACTGAGCACATGCGAGCCTGACTGCCATTTTGTAGTAAGCTGTGAGATGTAAGCATGTATGTCTGTGTAGTCTGTCATTTAATCAGATTGTTTATATTTTGTACTGTTGTTATCCATCCTGATGTGTTTCTGTGTAATAAAGCATATAAATGAACTACCCTGCATGTTCGCCTTCAATAGTAAAATAAGACGAGCAAGATGGTGTCAGAATGGGATCCAGTAATCTAGATCCAAGACCAAGAGGCAATCAGTTAATGGTAGAGGAATATAGACAAATGGATCATCCCTACTGAATGCATAATTTGCAAAAAAACAGGCCAGAAATTAATTCCAGGTATCAAAACGTGCTTAAATGATATCTTATTTTCAAAAATAAAACAAAGCACTCAGAATGCTCAAAATGAATTTCTAAGTAAACAAAATATCCAAAACTGCAATATATTGATAAAAATATTTGAATAACTACAGAAAATGTTTGAAATAAAGTCTGAACCATATAAAAATTATAAAATAAGAAAAACAACTGCATTTTTATATTAGCTCATAGCACATACTTGTTTGAATTGACTAAAGCTTTTCAAAATATCCTAAGTGTATGAAGTGTTCGCATGTTTGTGCAGTATTACAATACAGTTATTTCACAAAATACCGCCATTTCAAAGCATATTTCGCAAAGTACAGTATTTCAAAAGAGTTTATTGTGTATTTGAATGTTATGACAACTACCTACTGTGTGTGCATGTTCGTATGTAATTACAAGGGCCATATTTACAGTGCGTTTGGGCATACTTTGTTGGCATGGCTGAAGGATTTCAGAAACCAGGTCCATTTGTATTTGATAATAAGATTGCTGAGAACTGGAGAGTGTTTGAGCAAGAGTATGATATTTTCATTCAAGCTGCATTTTCTGATAAAGATGCACATACAAAGGCATTTATTCTGCTTAATTTAGCTGGTTCAGAAGCCATAGAAAGAGAGTGTTCATTTGTACATGCACCTGATGTGTTTGCAGGAGAGGGGGCTAACCATCACATAGTGGTACCGACTGAGTCAAGAAAAGACCCTGAGTGCTTAAAACATAAATTTAGAGAAATGTGTGACCCCCAAACAAATATTACAATGGAAAGGTGCTTATTTTACACAAATGACCAAAAGCCTGGGGAAACTTTTGCAGCATATATAACTGAATTGAGAAACAAGGCTAAAACGTGCAGGTTTGGTTATTTAAGTGATGAGTTGCTAAAAGATAGACCTGTGTGTGGTATTAAAGATGATGCCATGAGAAAGATTTTGCTTTATGACAGTGATTTAATTTTGAATAAGGCCATTGTGATTTATCAAAGATATGAGCTCACAGAGAAGCACACAAATATGCTTACAAATGAGAAATGCATGCTTCCAGTATATTCTAGTGCTCATGTTGATAGTATGCAGCAGATGGTTAAAAGAAACAGGCCCAAGCACATGGCAGCAACTGAAAGCCCTGCAACAGTCACTGGGAAACCTTGTACTTTTCTAGCAAATTCCAGAGTGTGCACAGTCTCAGTGAAGCACAAGAGTGAGTCAGCAAATTCAAAGAATGTGCCTCTACCCAGTTTCATAGTCAACTGTTGTAATTATTGAGCAAATCATGAACCCAAAAGAGAAAAGTGCTTAACTTTTGATCAGCAATGCCACAAATGCAATAAGTAGAATAATTTCAAAAGATTTTGTAAGTCAAACAAGGGACTTTCTTTTATTAAAAGAGAACATTCCAAGAGACAAGTTGATCAATTAGAAAGTTGTGACCCTACTTTTTATGTTGATGGAGTGTCTGCGCTTAATGAAGCAGTCAATGCAGTAGATTTATGGGCAAATAATGAAGTATTTTGTACTGTTCGGATATCTAGAAGGCCCATAGAGCTCAAAGTTGACACAGGTTCAAAGTGCAATGTTATGTCAGCAGAAACATTTGCTAGAGTATGTGCTGGTGGGAAGCTTGATTTGGCAAAGTGTGCAAAGCTTGTTGCTTATCGTGGTGAAAGCAGTCTTACTTACCAGTAGACCTGCAACCTTATTTTCCTTACAGAGATGAGATATTGTTTGACAATGATATCATCATAAAAGGTCCAAAAATAATCGTTCCAAAGTCCTTGCAAAAAGAGTATATAACCATTTTGCATCGTGGCCACCTAGGAACTGACTCTGCCAAAAGAAGGGTGAGAGAACTAGTATTTTGGCCTTCTATGTCACAGGATATTGAGAAAGTATGTTTAATAGTGCTTTCATGTTACTCTGCTGGGAACAGCTATGACTTGCAATTTTATGTGGTCAGAGACAGTTTGAAAATGGGACTGCTTTCATTTAATAAGGAAGTCCACCATGTAAGCTTAAAAGACCACTGTTCTAATTCTGCCCAGTCTATTTTTTCTGCTTATGCTGATCTTTTTGAAGACAAACTAGGCAAACACCCAATTGTGTACTCCATGAAGTTAGATCCTGAAGTCAGCCCAGTTATCAGACCAGCCTGGAAAGTTCCAGCACTTATGCAGAACAGAGTCAAAGCCGAGCTAGATAAAATGGTGCAGTAATCAGAATATGTATTGATCCACGAGATTTGAACAAAGCACTAAAAAGACCTTATCATCAAATGTGTACAGTTAAATAAGTTGCAGCTCTTATACCAAATGCCATTGTTTTTTCTGTCTTCGATGCAAAGGGTTCATTTTGGCAAATTTTGCTTGACCAAAAATCTTCATTGCTAACCACTTTCAGTACTCTTTTTGGCAGGTACTGATTTTTGAGAATGCCATTTGGGATAAATTCTGCCAGTGAAGTCTTGCAGTGTGCAATGGAGCAAATATTTTCTGGGTATCCACGTGTTAACATAGTAGATGATACTCTAGTAGGAGGTAATGTTGAAGCTGAGCATGACAGAAACCTCAAGAAAGTTCTGGAAAGAGCATGTGAAGTGAATCTTAAGCTGAATCCTCAGAAGTGCAAATTCAGGCTACGAGAAGTTACTTATGCTGGTCATTTGTTTACCAGTTCAAGGCTTACGACTAGATCCGTCCAAGCAGACAGCAATTCTTGAGATGCCAGCTCCAGACAATGTTCAAGCCCTACAAAGTTTTCTTGGCATGGTTAACTGTCTAGGCAAATTCATTCCAGACTTGAGCCAACTTTCAGCACCACTCAGAGAGCTGACATGCAAAGATGTATCCTGGTCATGGTTAGAACAGCACCAGAGAGCATTTGATGTCCTGAAACAGAGAATTGCCAGTCCACCAACTCTCAGATACTATGATGTTCACAAACCAGTTATTCTTTCTTGTGATGCTTCGAAGTTTGGTCTTGGTGCAGTCATTCTTCAAGAGGGTAGACCAGTAGCCTATGCATCCAGAACTCTAACACAAACTGAAATGCAGTTTGCGCAGATACAGAAAGAACTCTTGGCAATTGTGTTTGCATGTTCAAAGTTCCATGATTATATTTATGGTCAACCTATCCAGATTAAAACAGATCACCAATCTCTAGTTACTATTTTGAAAAAGCCTATGCACACAGCTCCAGCCAGATTGCAACATATGATGCTCAAATTGCAAAAGTATAATTTCAATCTTGTCTACGCAAAAGGCAAACTTCTTTATCTTGCTGATACTGTATTCAGATCATCCAGAAATACCACTGAACAGCATGAAAATAAGAAACTTGATTTTGAAGTCATGGAAGTGAGAAATTTTTCTTCCACGTGTCTTTATGAGCTTAGAAGTCATACAGCCTCAGATCCAGTTCTTCAGAAGCTCAACACTTTATTAGTTGAAGATGGCTGTTAAAGCAGTATTTTTTACCAGTAGACCTGCAACCTTATTCTCCTTTCAGAGATGAGATTTTGTTTGACAATGATATCATCATAAAAGGTCCAAAAGTTTGAAAGTAAGTAATTGTTCCAAAGTCCTTGCAAAAAGAGTATACAACCATTTTGCATCGTGGCCACCTAGGAACTGACTCTACCAAAAGAAGGTTAAGAGAACTACTATTATGGCCTTCTATGTAACAGGATATTGAGAAAGTAATTTCATCTTGTTCTGTATGCAATAGTACTAAGCCACATCAACAGAAAGAACCACTTTAGCTAAACCAGATTCCTGAACTACCTTGGTCAACAGTAGCTACAGACATTTTTGAATGGAATGGTGAACATTACTTGGGGTTAGTAGACTCCTATTCAGATCGGTTTGAGATTGACCTACTTCCTAATCTAGCATCCAGTACTGTCATTACTAAGTTGAAGCATCATTTTGCAGTCCATGGTAGTCTGCACAAAGTTATTTCTGACAATGGTACACAGTTTACAAGCCAGTAATTCAAGAAATTTGCTGAGTGGAACTTTATTCATGTTATAAGTAGCCCTGAATACCCACAGTCAAATGGCTTTGCAGAATGTGCAGTTCAAAGGGCAAAACCATTACTAGAGAAGTCAAAACAAGACAATAGTGATATTTTCTTGAATCTATTGACTCTCAGAAATGTTCCTTCTGATAAACATCTTAGTTCACCTACACAGAGACTTCAAACCAGAACCACACTGCCAGTTAGTAGTTCATTATTGGTTCCATGTGTTATGAACAACAGATCAGTGAAAACCGATCTGTTAAAGAAGCTCTTATTCCAGAAGTTCTATTATGATAAGTCCAGCATCCTGCTCAATCCATTACGAAAAGGGGAGATATTGAGGATCTAGACGTCCAAAGGTTTTGATCAGATTGGTGTCATGAAAAGTGTTTGCCAGAGTCGAGATGGTACATTGTGGAATAACAAAGAGTAGAATTTAGATGGAATTGGAAACATTTGGTACCAGTATCCGAGCCTGTATTGCAGCATTCTGCCTGTGAGAAAGAGTGAATTATCCAATGTTCCAGTTCCAGAGGACGTTCCAGTAAATATGACTTTTCCCCTGAGAAGAATCTCAAAACTCCTGAAGCAAGTTGTTCACCAATGACTATCCCTGTTGCTAAACCCAGTTCTAATTGCTATATCACTGATCAGGTCACATTTCCAGACCATGTTCCAGATACCTGGCAACTTGGACCTGAATGTTCTGTTTATTTCTTATTGTCCGTACAATTGCATGTTTCTTTTCAAATGTCATTATATTGTGGGCAATTCATTAAAGAGGGAGGATGTAAATCAATATGTATTTATACCTTAAGAAGCTTTCTAGGGGCTTACACAAGTGTATAAATACTGAGCACGTGTGAGCCTGACTGCCATTTTGTAGTAAGCTGTTGAGATGTAAGCATGTATGCCTGTGTAGTCTGTCAGTCAATCAATCCATTTATATTTTGTACTGCTGTTGTCTATCCTGATTGCTCAGAGGTGATCTATGTCTCACCTGCAAGGCAATATCAGACCATGCCCTACACTCCATGTCCATAAGTCTAACTCCTTGTGCATTACCCGCTCAAAAGGCCTAAATCTAATATGCAACATCAATAAAACCTGCTGGAGAGATAGGTTTGTCTCCCAGAAGCTGCCCCATCTCTGCAATAGACTTCCCATACATGTCAAACAGAGTACCTCACTGATGCTCTTCAAGCGCAACCTTGATGAGTGGATGGGAAACCACAAATTTGTCCCAGGGGTTCCACCTTTGTCCCTCATTGACAGGGGTGATAGCTGCTGACTGAGGTTTATCTTTGGGGGATAAATTCTTGGCTAGGCTTGTAAGGGCCCCAGGGTCATTAGCCTAATAACCTCCTATGATCCTATGATCTTATGATCCCGGTGTGTTTCTGTGGAATAAAACATATAAACAAACTACCCCACCTGTACATCTTCAATAGTAAAACAAGATGAGCGACACTATCTATGAAATAAAAGTTGGATTGTGTTGCAGTTTCGAGTGATGAGTTATTGGAAGAGGGATTAGGTTGAATTAATGGCCGGAATGCAAGAGTTCTTTAATAGCTGTCCAGAATTTTTTAACGGTTGTGTTTACTATTATTCTGAAAGTTATTATAGTATAGTTTTTTGTCTTCATTAATTTGCTTTTTGGTATGACTGAGAATAATTCTGAAGTTTTCAAGACATTGTGGTGTGTTATATTTTTGTCATTCCATGCTTTTTCTCAAATTTTGCATTAGCATTCTACTCTTCTTGGATGGACAAATTGCATTGTTTATTTTTAGTCTCTTCCTTCTAGGAGGTGCAAGACTATTTAAGATATTCAGGAAAGTTGCACTGAATTCATTTACAGCATCATATAAGGGGAAGATTTTTAGGAAGTTCCATTTAATAGATGATAGGGTAGTAATGAACATGTCTATGTTAAATATGGAAAGGTTGCATGTTTTATAAAAATGCTGTTTAAGTGGATGTGTGAGATGTCTAGTTGTATAGATTGTAAGATGATCACTGAGACAAATATGGTGGTGTATTTGCTAGGGTCTGATACTAGGATCCAGTCTAATAGGGAATTTGATGTCTTGCTATAATGTGTGGGGCTATTAATTAGTTGTGTGGAACCAAATAAGTTCACTCAAGATGTAAGGGAGCTAGAGTTTAGTTTATATCCAGCCAACTGACATTCATATCACCTAGTACTATTACTTCTTGCGGAATTGCTATGGGTAGCCAATGTAGGATATCTTCAGATATAGCTGTATTGTCACCAAAAGGGATATAAAGGACAGTAATACATAATATTTTGTAATTTTTAATTTTAGGAAAGTAATAAAAGCTCTGGTGAATTGAAATTTGGTATTTAGTTTGCTGTAAGGGAAAATGTAGAGGTTATTGGCAAATATGGTCATTACAGTTATTAACCTATGGATTTACCATATATTGCAATAACATGTCATTTTTACCTATGTATATGTATTTTCTGTTCTTTTATCTTTGAGTTTTCTCCATGTGCCTCTGCTGAAAATGGATAAACTGTAAGCAAATGTCAATAAATAAATAAAACTGTTTTGAGTTGTATTTCCAGTGTTTGCCAGTCATTTACATTATGTCCTCATTTTGTATAGCTCTGCTTTATCTACATTTTTGCAAACTGTTAGGCTATTTGATTATATTTTATCTTCTGGGCTGAGATGGAAGTAAGCTCTGCTGGATAACTGCTGCCCCTCTATTAATAAATGTAAATAAATAAATAAAGTTGGCTTGAACACTGGTGTGCTCAAACATTTTTATTTTTATTTAGCTCACTTTTCTTTCTCATATGATGGTGTAGAATAGTTTAAGTATGTATGTTTTGGAGTTGCATGTTTCAAAGTTGGTTTTGGAGAATCAGCACTGCCTTGTTGACATTTTTCTTTTCTTTATTTTTTAGTACAGATGTCAACATTTGGGTGTTTTGTTTTTACTTAGTCAGTGTGTGTGTGTGTGTGTGTGTGTGTGTGTGTGTGTGTGTGTGTGTGTGTGTGTGTGTGTGTGTGTGTGTAATTAAAATGTCTTTCCTACAATATGATAGATCTGGGCAACCTACCACCCAAGAAAGCATACCTCTAAACTCTCCATAATTTTGTAAAGTTTCCTGGATTTTGACTCATATTTCCCTATCCCTCATAAAAGTTTCTTTTTTTATGGTAAACCATTCAGTCAGCAATGACAAACTAATATTAGATTTATTGCTCAGAAAATGCACGTTGATGCAAAACCTGTTGTTCTATTAACTTTTTTGAGTATATTACAGTAATATTTAAAAATGATCTCTTATTTTTGGGCCCTCCCCCCACATTATTTTGAGTGATGTCTTTTTGAGCCAAGACGTTGAGCAGTATCCAAGGATTCCCCCCAGCATACATTGCAGATAAAAAAGATTCTTCTTTTTGCAATGTCTACTGTTACCACACTGCCCAAAGTTTTACATGGCTTCCTACTACAACTTAAAAAAAAACAACATATACCAGCAAATGGAAAGCCATCTCCAAAAATCCACATCTCCTAGGAGTGTCTGGTCATATGGCTGCTTGATAAGAGGTTTACTTCTGATCACTGTGATAAGATGTTAAGGGCAACTGATCATAGGTACTAGGCACTTAAACTGCACAGTTCTCAGTGGTCTCTAGTTGGTAGAGTTGTCAATTCAGACTACATACCGATCCAATCACAGGTGCTTGGACTGCATACTAACAGAGCATAGGTTGGTCACATATGTCCTATTATGATGATTAAAAAAAACAGGACAAATATTTCTTTTTTTTACTTAGGCACTGTATTTCATAGCTGGATCACGTGCCCTATTGTGGTACCACCTATGCCAATACTGCATTTGTGGTCATGGAAGAGGCACTTAACTTTGCTTTGAGGGGGGGCTGCCAGTTTGGGGATCTGTAGAATGTGCCAAATGAGCTAGCTATGTTTCTATGTAGCTGAACATGATAATCTCAAAAGCAGTTCTCTCCAAATTATTCCCGTCAGCCTCCATTCATACTTCTGCCAGACATTCTACCCCATCTATCTTTCCTCCATTCATCACTGCCCTGTAACGACCCAACCTAATTATCTGCTAATGCAATTTCCACATCTCTTCACCTGCTTATTTAAATAACTTTTTTACTGATTCCATTCTCCCCTTGACCACTAGAAGAAAAGGCCCTACTTCCTTCCAATGCTTTCTTCTCTTGACTTTTATCATAACTGCTACCAACATTAGCTTCATATTTTCCCAATGATCAGTGATCTAATACCCATCATGCAGACCTTCTCTCACAGCCCTACTCTACATCACACACATTGCCTTTTAATGTCATCACATACGTAAGCCATCTGTTACCCCCTCCCTGCACCACCAACACACATCTATCTCTTGAAATCCCTCTTGATAAATCTAGATGCAGTTTTATACCATCCATGCTACAGTCTCTTTCACAAATTTCTCACCAAACACACACATGCGTCATTTTCAAACATACCTCCTACACCCACTAACAAACCTGCTCCTGTCTCCTTTATCCAACTCCCCTGAATCCTCTGTAGCTCTTTCCTTCATGGTGCAGAAATGCTGGAATATCCTGTCCTTCTTCTGCTTATACCCATGATTCCTTCTGCAGCATCTGCTATCCATATACTTCCTTGCCCTCCCCATTCTCCTTCCTTCCTTCCTTCCTGTTAATAAACGCCTTAACCCTTCATGTGGCAGCCAAGCTTCCCTCACCACTCTAATCTTTCTCTGTCCCCTCAGACTCCTTAAGTACACCCTCCTACCATCCCTATACAAATCTTTCTATCTATTTACCCTCTTTTCTCTCCATGTATGACAACCTTGCATCCAGTGGTTCCTCCCAATCCTGCAACTTCTAATGCTTCAATCCTCTTCCTTCTCCCCAAAAAAAAAATGTTGTGACATCCTGCCTCCCACATGGCACCAGCTTAGCTGGTCTCTCAACCTTCTGAGATATTTGCCTTCTCTCCCTTTTCTTCACCTCCATCTAACATTACCTAACCCTGACGTTCACGCTGTCCTTTACTTTGTAGTTTAAACTCATCATTTCAGCATGCCTTGCCAAAATTTGGCATTATCTCTCCAAGTCATCTTTCCTAATCATTCCCATCCTACTTACATCTGTTCCATATCCCATTTACTTCCCAAAGATCTCTTTCATACGTATTTTGCATTACTGAAAACAACTTATCCTTACTTGTCAACTCCATATGTTTTAACAAATACAGCACCCAAGGCAGAACCATAATATGCATCACTTCAATTCTGCCTCTTCGGGACTGATATTCACTACACCAGCTATGCAATAAACTCACAACTTTCTGTTGTGTTGCAAACCAATTTCTCTCATTAATATTTCTCAAATTCAGTTACAGTGTACTCTCCACATATTAAATCCCCACAGTACATTTGCAGGCCTCCAGATACAGTTCTTCCTCCCAAACACAAAAACACTGATTTCTGCGTGAGATACCTTAAACCTTTCTCCCTTCCAGTAACCCAAAAAATATGCAAAAATACCAAAATCATTCCACCTAGAAGTACAAACAGAAACATGAGGTTACCTGTGAAGTTACAACTGCACTTATTATCTTCATCCCCTCCATGTAATACCTCTGCATTTTTGAGGCCATCATATCCATTACTGATAGATATAACATTTGAAAAGGTGGCCACACCTACTGTATGCCTCTGTCTAACCAGATAGTCCCTGGCACACTTCCATTAACCTGAATTTGTATTGAGGGACAACAACACAGCACCACTATCCTTATTACAGTATCCCCATCCACTGTCATCTATGCCAGTACCACAGGCAAGAAATATTAGCTGACATTGTCCAAAGCTTTTTGAGTGCCAGACAAAGTGAAGATTGCCCTCTCTGCACTATAATATATCTGCATTAACACATTCCATCTGCACCCTTTACTGATCCATTTCCAAAAGTCACTTGTGCCAGCATTGCAGTTTCAGCAAACTCCTAACTACACTGCCAGGGTCCCGGTCAGTATCTTCATATCTGCACTACAGAGATGAAATAGGTTTGATCTTAACTGGGTCCTCCAGGTCCCATTCACTCTATGTCAGTACTGGTGCCTTCCTCATATATGGAGGCAGTGTCCCCCCTGCAACATCTTATTAAATACACAAGGGGTGGCTTGTGGTACTGACTGTTAGGCTTCAGTCCCTCAAATGAAAAAAAAATTCTTTAAAAATAAAAATAATAAAATTAAAAAAATATTTCAATAAGCAACGTTTCTGAATTAGGGCTGGAAATTCCATGTATACAGTTAACCAGATTATAAACATGCAGAGAGTTGCAATTTCTTCTCCTTTTAAAAAAAGTAAGCTCGACTCCACTGGGCTGATTTTCAAATCAGCTCAGCCTGTAGACTTAGGATCACAGGAGGTTACTAGGTTAATGGCCCTAGAACCTTTGTAGACCTAGCCATTCATTCCCCAATTTTCCCAATTATCAATGCCCATGGGCTAGATATGCCTGTGCCTTAGGGCATCTGCAAACTGCCCTTGTCCATAATGGCCACAGGTGACAAGTCAGGGGCACATTTGTGATTTCCCATCCACTGGTCCAAATTGCATTTGATTAGGCTTAGGGAATAGTTCTGTTTCACATGAATGGGCAGTCTGTTCCAGAGCAGAGGTAATCTCTGAGAGACATACCTGTCCCTCCAACATGTTTTATTTATGTCACAAAGATTAGATACTTAGATGAGGTAATTCTAGTATTCTTTGTTTAGCAAATGTGTACCAGATCCATCAAGACTATATCAGGGGATGTGTAGGTTAGTCATAGATCACACCTCAGTAGTCTGTAGGAGACTGAGGACAAGGTTTGAGGCAGTCCACATAGGACATATTATTTACACCATGTATTCTTTTATGAAGAACTTCTGTGGCCACTCCAGCTGTAACAAATACCTGGTCAGGTACATGCCATATGGTGCATTGTACTCAATTATGGCTGTAAAGAGGGCTGAGTATAGTGGGACTGTGACCTCCTTACCTTTGGATGCCATGCCTTTACTTATAAGTTGCACTACATAGAAGGATCTTCTCACTACCATGGACACCTGGTGATCAAAGTTCAGGTTACTGTAAAACTTGAGTTCCCTAGTCCCTTACCACTGGGTCTATTCTTAGGGGAGTGTAATCAATGTTGTCATTTGCAGGGGTGGTCATCTTCCCAAAGGGTATGATTATGCATTTTTAGCATCAAAATTTAGACAATGGTTCTGGCATCAGGTATTTTCTGTGTCAGACCTTCCTGGAGGATATCTGCGTACTTGGTGGATTCAGTGATAGCACCCAGCTTGCAGTAGTCAGCAAATTTGGTCATCCAAAGGCTTTTTACATTTGCTCTGCCTTGAGAAAAGTATATTCCAAACAGGAGAGGTCCCAGTACTGAGCTATGTGGGCCACCACTAGTAACAGACCTCTTGGTGGAGGTGGATTCCCCCACCCTAATTTCATGTGTCCTATTTGTGAGCCATTTAGTTATTCATTGGGTGGCATAGGGAATTGCGATGCGAGCGCTCTGGGCGACAGTCAGATAGTCGAATATAAGGTCGTAAACAAGGATGTCGAAGACAAAATAATCAATCTAGGAACGGTTTTAACATGGGTGAGGTAGGTGTTCAGTATTATTCTACTACAAACATCTTCCTACCTCGACCCATGTTAAAACCGCTCCTAGATTGATTATTTTGTCTCGACTATCTGACTGTAATTCCAATAGTAAACCAGGATTTATGTCTAAATGTGCCTGTAATACCTGAGTGAGGTACTGTGTCAAATATCTTTGTCAGGTCAAGGTAGGCAGTATGTACTATTTTGCCCCATCCATGGCTCTAGTGACCTTCTCGAAGAAGTCCACCAAGTTTAGTAGGCATGACCTGCCCTTGACAAAACTGAACTGGGATGGGTCTAGTGTTTAAGGATTTCCTATGTCTTTGTTTATCAGGTCCACATTAATCCTTTCCATGACCTTGCATATAAGATAAGTCAAACTTATGGGTCTGTTGATGTTCTGCCTTTGTGTAATGGGATGACAGTTGCAGTCCTCCATTCCTTAGGGGTGAAGCCTGTCGGGATGCCATGGCTAAATAAAGATTCTAGTGGGCCTGACAGGTCATGTTTCTTGCTATTTAGGAGGCATTATGGGATATTATAAGGATGCAATGTTTTTGGCACTGGAAAATGCAGTAAGGACCTGTTCTATAGTGATAGTTGGTGAAGAAATTGTATTTCCTTGGGGAAACTGGGGTGATATGGGGTAAAATTGGAGCTAAATTTAATCGGCCAGCAAATTTACTGTATAGGTTCATAGATTAGTACTAGGCTAACTGTCCTTGCGAGCCATTTTAAGCCTAGTCAATTATCCCTTGTGAGACTCAAACCCTGTACCTTGTGTTTGTAAGGCAAACACCTTAACCATTAGGCCACCCTCCAGTTTGATATAATAAGTTTCATTTACTATTAGTTCAGCACACTGTTGGGTGTCACCTTTAAGGTTGCATACATAACTGAAAAATGCCTTATGGTTATCATTATCCTGGGAGGCTATTTTTGCTTTGAAACTGGCTTTGGTGGACTGGATTAGTCCCTGAGCTGCTTGTTGAGAATAGTGAGGGACCTTTTGCCTTTTGGGCATAGCCCTTCCTATTTTTTAACTGGATTTTCTTTCTTTTGTTATACAGCCTATTAATGCTGAGGGTCCACCAAGGGTGCTTGTTTTAGGAGTTTGTCCTAGGTTCATATGGGTTTGGTACTGCTGGTTCTATGCATTTATTTACATGCTTATATAGTGTTTCTTTAAACACTTCCAAATAGATCACCATGTTCTCTGAGTTTGGGAGGACTTGGAATTTAGCTATGCCTTCACTTAATAGGAGGTAGTTAGCTTTGGACAATTTTTTAAAGGTTTTGGGGTTATTTGGGAGTTCAGCCTTTATATTTGTTTCAAGTCTTGTTCTTCTGTTGAGAATTGGGCAGTTACATCTTACACAGAAATATAGCACCAATGCTAGGCAAGCAATCACAGGGACCTTAAGGGGTGCAGACTTATAAACCATTAAGTAGACTTAAAAGTTCTTGCCACCCTTTGCAAACACTTAATAGCGCTCACCTCCAAAACTGAGCAGGGCTATACATGATACCCCTGGTGTAAATTTTCAAAAGAAGTCTAAATGGTGACTTATTCCATGGTCTGGAAATACATTGAGTTAGGAACCCATTCCTCCTTTGACTTGTGTTTGTTTGTATAGATTTAGGTCCAGAGTGTGGATGCTTGCAGAGCCACTGTTTTTTAAAGAAATAGCAAGTTAAGTAGGATTGAGACTTTCATGCCTCGAAAATCAATCCACAGCTCACCTTGCAGCAGCCAACAGGGTACTGAGTTTAAGAAGAGTTGTGTTAATCTGTCAGTACTGCTGAAGGATTTAAGGCCTTTCATTATATTGGTTAGAAATCTTTGGGGCTTTCTAGTTGAGAGATATGATTGTTTTTGTATATACCAAAGGGGTTACTGTGTTTAATGATGGGGCTGCAGTGACATGATGATTTCTTTGGATCTTGAAGAGATTACATTGGAAATTAACTGGGACAGTTAGAATGATTTCCTGACTATGGTGGAAATATGATGATCAAATGATAGCTATACAATTAAGTACCCAGGTCTCTTATGACTGTGTCTGCCTGAAGAGGAGTACCATTCCTAACATATCAGGTAGGAACAGCTTTTTTAAAGAAAATTACTACGCTGTACTTTTTTGCATTTAGTTTAAGACCATTTTCAGCACAACATGTCTATGCATATTCCAGCCCTTGCTGGAGCTGATTAATAGCTGTGAATGAGCAGATAACAGCTTACAGCTTGCAGTCATCAACAGACTTGGTCAACCACTTTTCTAGATACTGACTTGGATGTCTGCAAAATAAATACAAAACAGCAGGGGGTCCAGCACTGGTCATTGTGGTACCCCTCTAGTTACAGCTTTATGTTCATACAGGCTACCAGCAGCTTTCACAACTTGGGATATGCTAGATAGTCAGTTTGAAATCCAGTGGATAGTGTAGGGGTATACATTAAGCATGTGGGAAATTATATTAAGCCTTGGCTAGGTTGAGATAAGCAGAGTGCACATACTGACCACTGTCCACAGCCTCTGTAACCTTTTCAAAGATAATTTCTAGATTCAGTAGACAGGACCTGCCCTTCATAAAACTAAAATGTCTAGGTCAGTTAAGTTATCTATGTCTTCAGAAATGAGTCCTGCTATGATACACTCCATGGCTTTGCATATAAGCATGGTGAGGATAAGGGGCCTATAATTACCTGGATCTGTAGAGCAGCCACCTCTGTATTCTGGAGTCATAGCAACTGATCTCCAAGCATCAGACACCAACCCTGCAAGCAAGATGAGGTTGAACAGTTTAAGCAGAGGCTTAGCTAGTGAATTGCATTCTTGGCACCAATGAGAATTCAGTCCAAACTGTTGTCCAGTACTACATTTTTAGCCTTTTGTCATGGATTCTAAGACTTGTCCCAAGGTAACTTTAGGGGAAACTAAATTTTCTGGAATAGTGGAGGTAGAATGTGTTTAGGTACGGTAAAGACAATACTAAATTTACCTTTTAATATTTTGGCTATATTTTTCTGATAAAATGTATGAAATTATGGATGAGCTCATTGCATTGCTGGACATTGTTCCTGAAGTTCCTGACATAAATAGAGATGTAGCTTCCATTGGTATCTGCAGTGACACTAGTTTTCTTCACATTTACTAATAGTGCTCTAAAGTAACTTGCTGGCCTGTTTCAAAATGGTCTTGAGGAGGGGACAATGGGGCAGGGACTTATTAACGGTTTTCATTATTTTTCCTTCTTTTGTTATAATGATTATTAATATCAAGTTCTACCCCGGAGTTTTACTCCTTAATTTACCAAAATATTTAGAGCAGATGGATACTAACTTTTCTATGCAGCTAATTAGGTACTGGCAAAACTAAAAGGTGTGCTAACCCACTCAGCTGTAACCATTTGCAGAAGATTGTTGGGAATTTTATGTAGGTCTTCTACAAGCTGAACTAGAAGAAGGTTTGCACTGGAAAAATTCCTAAAGATGGTCTTACTTGGTAAACGAGTTATACCAATAAGTATAGCATGGGTCCACTTTTAAATATCGAATTTCTGAAATCTTGACGTACCCAAAACATCAAGATTTCAGAATCTCAACATTTAAAAGTGGGGTAAAAAAAATTAAAGTAAAACAAACTGTTTTCAGGGGGGCAAGCCCCCCTGCACCCCCACACCCCCCACTGAAATATATCAACTCCGAGATCGCACTACAGTGAATAGAATGGTAAGTGCAACAGGAGCATTACCATTCTCTTTACTGTAGCGCGATCTTGGAGCTGGTATATTTAAGTAGGGGGTGCCCCCCTGCAAACACTTTATTTAAAGTCTCTGTCTTTTGTTTAACACACTTTTAAGTGTTGAGATTCTGAAATCTCTATGTTTTAGGTACTTTTTTTAAAAGTCGAGATTTCGGAATTTCGACATTTAAAAGTGGACCGTATAAGATACACACTCCTGCAAATTCTAAGACAGTAGGAATAATGCTTTAATGGGATCTGCTTTAACTACTAAATAAAGCAACAAGCAGCTATTTCCCACCCATTCTGTATGGTATGTGCCTGGCATAAGCTGAAAGGAAAATAAAAACAGAAGTATTCTCTGTTGTGAGGAGGGAGGAGGTAAGTGCAGGGAAAAAACTTTGAGTAATAGCTGGAGATCAGAGCAAACTTGCTCTGTTGTAGTGTTCCAACCAGCCACTGCATACAAAGAATATGTTTTTGCTTGTTTTTACTGGAACATGGAAAACTACTATATCCAAGCCAGTTACAATACTGCAAATTGCTCTTCTATACAACTTTACCCTGTCTCATGCAAAGGTGCTTGATGCCAGTAGAACAGCACCAGATTTATTAAAAAGAAAACAAAAAAATGAAAGCAATATTAGTAAGGATGTGATTCAGATTTAAATACATTATTAGAATATGTATAGGTCATGGTGTTTTGCTTTATCATTCACCTTCCGGTACTTACATATTATCGCAACCGGATTTTTGCGGTAATGCTGGTTGCTTCTGTTTATGTCAAGTAGTAGCTATATAGTGTTATGAAGGTTAGAGACATGTGTTCTGTAATTTTTTTTAGTTTTAGGAAGGATTATCATTGAAATGGCTAAAAAATAAGGTTTCAAAATAGGTTTCCCCTTTACCGTCGGCATCTTGTGTCAGTTAAACAAGTCCCATTCTACTTCAAATGCGTTCCTTTCACATGCTGTCGCTAAAGGAGAAACTCTGTTTTCAAACCTTCATTATTTTATCAGCCGTTTCAATGATAAACCTACCTAAGACTACAAAAACATTACAGAAAACCTGTTTCTAACCTTCATAATACTTTAATACATCCAAAAAGAACAAGGTAATGCTGAGAAATAATCCTTCACCACAAGAACTGCAGTAAAAGTAATCCTTTCCACAGTACAAAAGCACCTAATCTGTTGTTTAAACTCTGCGTGTGTATAATATCGTGCACTAACTCCCATACTCCTTTCAGCCCAACATACGTACACACGCAATCACTGCGATCACTGAACTCAACGCTTGATGTCTTTAAAGGACGCTACCCACAAATCTTAAAATTATCAATCTTAATAGTTTTTAAAACCACCACTGATATCCCAACAGACTTTCTGAAAGTCTACCCTTCTATATTACACTTCAGTGATGCTGTTTTAAAAGCTGTAAAAGTCAAGAAAGTAAAAGATGTCACAAAATCTCGTTGCGATAATACGTAAGTACCCACTTTCCTTGCATGCCAGTTATAATACTAGACCATAAGTAATCCAACACATAAAAAATGTACTCATTAAATGCTTCAGGTTTGCATTTGTAAAGCCTGCTTAGTTCTACAAACTTTATTGCAACAACATTATGTCTATAATGGGGACTATAAACCAATGATTTCCAGCTTTCAAGAGAGATGGTACAATGCTGTGCATGGAAGCAAGTTTTCTCTTGTGATTGTTTCATGCAGCTATTATCTAGTCTGTAAAGAAATATGTCTTCGCATTTTAACCCTAAGAGCATGTCGTGAAAGTGTCTGGTATGGACCATTTGGATTGCCCCAGCAACTTTTCTGTATGCATTTATGTACTTTGTCTGCTTGCTTGTGTACATATATACTTGTAATAGTGTACATGCAAGTACACATACAGTGTGGGTTGTAAAAGGTTGCACTGTATGTGTCTGACAGAAATTAACTGAAACATATTACTGTAGTCATTTGTTATGCGTGTATTCATTGATTTAATTACAATCACACATCCAAGATGTGCACAGTAAATAAAGCCGCTAACTGGTGAGCATATCTGTGTGTGTGTGTGTGTGTGTGTGTGTGTGTGTGTGTGTGTGTGTGTGTGTGTGTGTGTGTGTGTGTGTGTGTGTGTGTGTGTGTGTGTGTGTGTGTGAGGGTGGGTTGCAGTGGGTTGCACTGTATGTGTCTGACAGCAGTATGTGTCTGACAGCAGTTAGTTCAAATATATAACTGTGGCCATCATTTGTGTATTTATTCATTCATTTGATCATAATAAGACATTTGAAGAGGCTGTAATTAGTGGCATGAATGCAGTCTGCAAAAGAAACTAACTGCTGTCATCTAACCACAGTTAAACAGCTGATCTGGCTTAGCTGGTCAAGTATACATTTAACTAAAACAATCTGAGATACATAACTGTGACCATTATTATTATTGTTATTATTATTATTATTATTATTATTATTATTTTTATTTAATCATAATCAGACATTCAATGTGTATGCCATCAATAAAATGACTATGATGAGTGTGTGGTCTACGGATGAATGTGACTGATCCTAACTGTTGTTTGATCACAGTTAAACAGTCATTGACATGCCATAATATAGCCCCACCCCATTCTACTTAGCTTCAGCCAAGCAGTTGCCTCCTGCAATTCCCCCTTTCTCTGAAGTCACCAGTTACCTCTGAAAAACACTCACAATGCTGTCCACGACTTCCAGCATGCCTTCTTAGTGACATCTGCTAGAAAACAATCCAGACCAGCCTTGTCTCCTTTAAGAAACACAGTATCATTACTAATCTCTGTCTCTCTCTGTCTTCCTACAGCCATAGTTCCCATTTCTTTCTCCTTCCTAGCCAACATTTCATCCATCCCCATTCACTGACCCTTCCTAGCCCTGCCTAGTTCTCACTCTCTACTCTACCTATGCAGTCTTCTCTGCAAATATTTCCCAGATTTTTTCCTTCTTACACACCCACAGCTCCTGAATGTTTTTAACTGCTGACATATGTGACCTAGGGAATGGTAGTCAAATAGCCAGTTAAATGCTTGAGAAAGTAAAGTGTAGGGAGGAAATGGAAGTGCAGCAAGGAACAGCTCACTTGCTGATGTGAATTGGACATGTTTGACTGCTACACAGCAGATTTTACAGAGTACCACGTCAAGAAGGAAACAACTGGTAGGGCATATACCATATTGTAGTGCCAAGACTAGACATTAAATGTTTATCACATCAGTGAGCTCTGCTTCCCACTGAAGTCAGCAAAACACGCAATATAAATGCAACAATGTAGTTCAGGTATTTATCTCTTTATTTACTTATTGTTTTTATAGGTTCACTAGCAATGTAAAAAACTGGCATGTAAATTGATTTTCCACTGAATAAAAACAATATTCTGTAAAATAAGTTGACATGATAACTGTATAATTAAATTTCATTATATCATTTATGGGAACAAGTTGGTAAACAAGTTACATAAACCACTGAATTAGTGTTTTTTCTTTTTTGTTAGTGAAAACCACCAAACACATGTGATATTTTTACCTAAAGCCTGAATTTGTATTTACCATACATTCTGAAAAAGAATAAGCAATTTTACTGAGGGTAATCTCTACCTGTGGGACACCAGATGTTTCTAAGGATGTATTCCTTAAATAAAGGTATTTATGCTGACTGTGACATTTCTTATCCATCTGCAATGACCATCAGTTGCAGACACTGATACATGAATTTGATTCCCATTAGCTGCAACCTATCATTAGATGCACTTTGAACATCATTTATAATCCTATAATACTTATTGCAAGTGGAATCAAGATCCACTTAAGTGTAAATTCAGGTTAATGAATTCCAGTACACATTGTTCTTTTCCCTGTTTATACAACCTTCTGAATCACCTAACAGAAATTTGCTGAGATTTAATTTTCAGTTTTTTTTTTAAAGTGTGTTTTTATTCTCAAGGGTCAGGCGCCACATTCTGTTTGTAGTGAAAATTGTCTTCCTGGACACAGAAAAGCCACAAGACAAGGTGAACCCATTTGCTGCTTTGACTGCATCATGTGTTCTAAAGGAGAGATTGCCAACCAAACAGGTAAGAAAATAAATCTTAAACCAAGGTGCATAAGAGAAAGGGATAATCACATAATTATTACAAAACAGAATGCATTCAGTTCTACTTCAGAAATCAACATTTTGAAGCCTGACATTCTAATGGGAATTAAGCTGAGTTCAGTTTTCAAAATGTGTATCCTGGATCTGAAACTAAATTCACAATTTGGCAAGTTACTGAAATGTGGATTGATTTTAGTTGTAAAAAGCATTCTAAATATTGTCTTTTTTATTTTAAAAGTGAATCTGATACCTACTGTTTTAAAAGTTTCTGCTTTAACAGAAATAACCTGACTTTTGGTGCTTTTTTTTCAGATTCATCTAGCTGAAATATGCTATTCTTTAATTTTAATTTTAAAAATTAATCTGAAACTGGCTGCTTAAATTTCAATATTCAGCTTTACCCTAGCAAGTATAAATGAAGTGGATTTCAGTAATCAGAAAAGGACTCCGATTTCATATTAACTATGAAAATAGAAAGAATAAGTACACTTGTACATTGCCTTTCATGATGATGGTCACTCTTACATAAACTTGTTTATTAGTGCAGAGAGAACTAGTTCTAAAATTTCAAAAGTACATAGAACCTATGCGAATTTCTGCAAAAGAACAACTGAAACATTTAGGATCCTAATTAACTATATTAACTTCAGACACTAAGTTTACTGTTTATTTCACTCAGTCCTTAAAAAGCAAAAAGTGAGGTTATGCAGGCAAAGTTGTGAGAGGAAATCCAGATATTGTGAAACATGTTTTTTAAGTTACTTTTATTGTATTTCTTTATCAACAACACTTAGAATTAAAAAAAAAAAAGTTCTCATTCATTCAGTCACAATGACCTTTTACAGTTTTAATATTCTAATAACACTTGACAAATGAGTCTGGGGCAATCTTTTAAAAAATCTGTTACAGGAAGCCATTCTAATGCCAAGGCACAAAACAAGCAACACAGAGACACAGAGGATGGGGGTTAGCCTCAGTGAATTATGTGCTCAAACTTGAATTATGTGCTCAAACTAAGATATCTAGATTTTGTACTGGCTCCCCTACTGAAATGTCAGCACTTAAAATGCCAGGGGCCTAAAAGCCAAAAATAAAAGACTAAAAAGCAAGACAAGAGCGATTCTCAAAAATTGCTCTTCTTTTTGCAGGGGGGACAAGCCACCTGCATCCCTTCATGTGGTGGCTCAAGCCACCCTGAACTTATATATACTAATTCTGAGATTACCATAACTCAGAGAAAAGGAAGTATTGTGATCACAGACTGCAAAATGGTAGCAGGGAATGTGCACAGCTCAGTGTCACAGGCAGTGATCTGTGATGTAGGCATCAGTCCATCAACTTAGGATTCATTTCACCAGAAAATTCCTGTCCCAAGCTGCAATACGATGCCTACCTCCCAACACACTCTTAGGAAAGTGGGTCAGTGAAATCACTAAGGAAGGTACTGCAAGGTACTCACCTGCTAAAAGGAATACAATAGGACATCACTGACCTGAAGGAAAGGGAATGAATGGTTTAAGGAGGGCTATGAGTGGATGTCGGCAACAGAGGGTAGGGATTCTGAAAAAAATGTTGTGCATGCAGTTTTGCTTCAGAAAAATGTTTGTATCTCATGGAAGCAATGCAAAATGTTATGTCTTCCAAATAAATGTTTTTTTTTTTTTTTTTTAAATAATTGTTTTTCAGTTCTCTTCAAAGCACAAGGAAGAACTGATATTTTATGCACTTAGTGTGTCAGTGCAAAATTGAACAGAGGTGAGAATTTGGTAAAGGTATGTAGAGTTCATAAATGTCTAAACTCCAAGAACTTGACAATAAAATAAATGGGTCTATATTAGAAGACCGAATGTTTAGGTAATTGAACACCTAAACATCGATCTTCTAATATCGAACCGCACAATGTCGAACATCCCAGGGAAACACGCCCCTCGGCCACAACACAAAAAACATTACTTTACATCTAAATTAAGTGGGGGGGTCCCCATACACCCCTAACTAAATATACCAACTCTGAGATCACTCAACAGTAGAGAAATAGCAAACTCTGGCGAATGGCCAAGGGAAATCTTTCCCTGCGTTAAATCAGCCGTTCACCGTTTTTTTGCTTTCAATATTAGAAGATCGATGTTTAGGTGTTCGATGACCTAAACATTCAGTCTTCTAATATAGACCCAAAATAAACACATTAACCTACCTGTCATATTGCTTTCCTCGCCTAATAAAAAAGTAGACATAATTTCATTATATATCAACTACACAATTCCTGCTTCATCAGCAGACCATTTTTTTAATTCTGTATACTTCCACCAAAGTTGCATGTCTTCAAAGGAAATTACACTAAGGAAGTGGTTGGGTGTGAAGGGACTGCTTTCAACTTCATGCAGGGATTGTAATTCATGCTTATTTGCCATATTGTTTTGACAATACAGCCTTGAAGAGAGTCAGGAATTACAAGGATGGCACCATAACCTATATTTCACAAGGATTACTTTCAATACTCAAGTCAGGTAAAATCAGGTGTTCTTCACTTCCTATTAGAAGTTGCCAGCTAAACAGTGAACATTTTAAAAGATTTGGTAAACTATTTATCTATTTACCATTTTTTCACTTTAACCCTTACTGAATATTTTCTTACCAATTCTGTAGAGAGTTCAGGAAAAGTGAAGGTTAACAAGAGGAGGAAGAAACATTTATTTCATAACATAATATTGACAGATAACATAAAAATAGCAGGTACAGATGAAGGGAACATATTTTATAAATAAGGGGCCAGATTCTAAAAGACTTGCTCCTAGTGCAAGTGACCACTTACACTGAGAGCAATTTTTTTGGAAACTGGTCCATGTAGCAATAGACAGGCCTTAATCTGAAGTAAGTCACTTGCACTGAGAGCAGATCTTTTGGAATCGGGGCAGACTTACACTGAAAGCAACTCTTTTGGAATCTTGTCCGTGTTTGTAAAAATTATGGTAGGTAATATTGGGTTGGTACAGCAAATTACTAATATAAGAGTAAAGCATCTTTAGATCCAATGAAATATTCATAACTGAAAGGATAGAAAACAACGAAACATGAGTTCATAAACTGCAGTCAGGGAGCTGTTAATTTATAAGTTGCAGGTATGCATTTACTGAAGGCTGCTTGTTTTAGTTTCAGCTGATCTGTAAACAATTCAGACAACTAGTGTATATTAGGAAAGCTAAGTAAATGAAATACAGTAGGGGAATCAAATAATTTGATCTTAGCATTATTTGAGGCAACTGTAATGAAAGCACTAACAACTGCTTTACTGGCTTAGTCAAGAATGTACAGTCCTATACTGACAGGAAGTAAATCTCTTGTGCTAATATTATTGCATTGGACCCTAGATAATTTAATAGCTGTATTAATTCAAAGACAAATTCTTGGATGAAGGAGAACTGTCAAACCATATGATTTCAAGAGCTGGTACTGGTAGCTATGGGTCTAAATCAGACTGCTGAATGGAGATACTGCAGGTTCATAAGTTCATCTATGGTTGCAAGGCATGCAGTCCAGAAAGCCATTAAAGGAGCCTAGCCAAAATTCCCAGTTGCCCCAGAGCACTAACTGATTAAGTCACTTAATCAAAGTAACAAAGTAGACAAATAAAGGTGGAAAGATTCAAACCTTGTACACCTGGCAGAGAAAACAACCCATAAATAAGTCAGAACCTTGGTCTTCTGTGTTGTAAATCCAAAAGCCAAATAAAATCAGCGAAAACATGTCTATTCCCATTGGTGCAAAGCATCCCACCTCCATTCTCCCATGTGTGAGGCTTCAGTCTCCCATATCTCTTACTCATAGTTATAATCAACACGAAGACTGCATAACTGGTAAACAAGGGCAAAGCTTTGGATTTTGATGATTTTGTTTTGCTTGTTTGTACTTATTATATCTGTTATGCAACTATCTACACTGATTGGAATTGGATGCTATGCAGTGTATATCATTAGGGATGTAAATGGTTTAGCACTTATATTTTCTAACCAAGCAGTTGCCAAACAATAGAGAAATCCAATTTTTGTAGAATATGAAATATTTAGTGGCTCAAAAGGTAGTACACTTGCCTTTGGTGCAGAAAGGTGTGGGTTCCATTCCCACACCAAGTAGATGTATTGCTGACATAGCAGTTCAGTATAAGGGGAAGTGTTACAATTCTGAGTGTGTCCTCCTTTGGAAGAGATGTTAAACTGAGGCCTAATCTGCCTGAGATGGTGGTAGCTCAGGTGGATGTAAGAGATCCAGTAGCACATATTAAAAAGAATAGAGGGAAGTTTCCATGATGCCCTGCCAAAGTTCACTTGGTATAAATATTACCTTGAGTCTCTCCCCAAAACAGGCTACTAGTCTAGTGGGACTAACCTAGTCAGCAAAATATGAATAAATGAAAATAACATTTAGGCATTCTTTCCATTTTTTTCACAAGTAATGAAAGACTCTATTTCCTTTTCAGTTACTTACTATATATTTAATTATGAAATATTTGTAATTAATTTGACTCGATCTCACATTCAGCACTAAGATTACTTAGTTTTAGCCTTTTTAGATTGATCCTGATAAAATAGAGTAAGCAAGACAAATACGCTGTGGACTTATAAAACTGTAAAGAAAATGAATGTTAGAAGGCTGCACATTTTGTTTTAAAAAGGTAAAGTCATGAACACCACCTGAGGTTATGATATACTCCCAGAAATAAAGTCCTCTGCCTTAAGCAATTTGTATCCACCAAGTAATTAAGGAGGTGTGTACACGTCAATAGCTAAAATGGGATTAAGGGACCACTTCCATTATTACAGAGTCACTTCTTAAAGTTAGAGTAATGTTATATAGCCAATGCCACTTAAGGAACCTATCTAGTTTAATATATTTTGGCTCTGTGACATGTAGAGATAAAGTCATGACTAAGACCCAGATGACAGGGGTTTGATCAGCACCTTGGGTAGGAATAACCAGGCAGGGGAAAAAGGGAGTGAAGAATTTATGATATCTTGTCCATCAGGGAGTGATGGAGTTGGTGGTGACAGTCAGCTGTTCTGCTGCCACATGACAGAATTGCTGCACACAACTAGTAGCCACAGAACCAGATGACATGGTCTTTGTGATCCTGAAGCCAGTGATAGTAGCCTCACATGAAGTGTGACCTCTAACACACCATGGGGAGGGGACAGGATGCACCTATGGTGAAGCAGGTGGTCATCAGCACCAGGGAAGGGGTCTGGTCCAAGCAGAAATATCTTGCATGGTTGATTGTATGACAGCTAATCTACAGTTATTCCTGTCCCACTGGTGCAGCTGTCATACAGTAGCCATGGGCAGTGGAGGCTGATCAATGAATAACACATGCGGGCAGCATTTTCAGTACTTACAATAATGCATCCAAAAGGGTTACAGAGGTCAGGTTATACCTGAAGTTCAGTTTGTTTACATTTTGCTGCATGTTACAGACTATCCAGTAAATAACAGGTCCTGAGTAAGCTGAAGGGAAATGTTGGTATAAACAAGGAGAAAAAGTCACTTTTCTGACTTTGCACTTAGTAGTTTATCTGAGGACACTCCTAAAGTTTTCCACTCCATAAATATATATATATATATATATATATATATATATATATATATCGACAAGCTTTGTTAGAATATATATTTAGGGGAGCCCCACTTGGGGTGTTCACTTAATGCAAAGAATGAAATGTCGACTAATAGTGTCGACTAAATGAAATTTGCACATACTGCATTCTGCACTGCATATATATATATATATATATATATATATATAACGAGACCAATATTCTTGTTTTCTAAGATTAAAACTCTTCCATCATAAACAAAGCAACACCACTTGCATATTCAACATTTATACATGCCTTTATTTCTCTTTCCAAGCTGTGTGCCAATAGAGGTTATTTTCTTAAATTCTAATATATTCTTTAAATGTAACTTTTTTACCAATAAAAATAGATTATTTTCCCAAATTCTATAAAATCTGTTCACAACCATAAAATATATTCTCTTTTTGGATTTTTCAACTATCTGACTGGATTGCCATTGAACAGGTACATTCTTTCCAGTTCTAAAAAGCAGAAATAAGGGAAGAATCATTTTAATTTTAATAATCAGTGTGTCTAAATTTTTTCAGAAAACCCAGCAATACATGGGATTTACTATTCTGCTACACAGTTTTATCACAAAATATTTTTTTTCTATATTTTTATATTATTATCAAAGTGTTGAATGGAGGTAAAGAATTGTTCAAACTCAGTCAAAGATACTGTAAATGTACTGTCACAATTTATTTGCTAATATAAAATAGCATTTCCACCTCCAAATCATTAGTTTTTTCATAAGTTTCATCAGTATACAGTCTGTGTAATCAAAAACAGTTGTATATATGTTCTTAAATAAGGAGTTCTTAAGATCCACTTCATTTTGGGAATTTGGAAAACCAGAGTTCCTTAAGAACTATATTTAAGTTAATATATTGATAAAATGCAAGCTGACCCAAATTAGATACTGAATCTTCAAACTTTTCTTATCAAGAACCATAAGCCATCTGGTGGAAAAATAAACGAGATGTATCCTTTCCTCTAATACTTGTAGAACTTTCATTAAACAGGTATGAAGGTTCAATAAAAAAAACTTTTAATGTCTCTGGCCCAGATATTGCCATACATCCCACTGAATAAAGCACTGCTTTGACATTAGAGGAAAGGTTACCTGGGCTTTTGGTATTCCTTAATGTCCTCATCAAACCTCCACTTGAATCAGATGTAGAATGTAAAACATTTTAGTTATAGTATCCTCAAAATAAATGCTGTCATCCATGCCAGAAAATAGTAGAAAGAAATAAAAAAAACACCTTCTATTACATACATGGGTGTTATATACTGACTGGCCATTAGTATACAAAAAGTAGCACGCTGACTGGTAAGGTAACAAGCCTGTTATAAATCCGAGCATATACCAGTGGAAAAAGGTCCAATCACCCGGGCTTTCTTCCATTAATATATGTAATTAAAAATGTACTTTTCTTTAAATTTTTTTTTTTAATAAACTCACAAAACTGGAGACCCAAACAAATGAGAGAGATGCCACAGAGAAAAATAAAAAGATAATTAGGTATGGTATGCAAAATTAAAGAAATGTACCTGATTATACTTTGATTTTTCTCTGCCCTGTCTCTCCTGTATGTTAAAAGCCTCCCGGTTTCTTTCTTTTTTTTTTAATTAAAAAAAAGCATTGGACATACAGCTTTCTCCATTTCTTCCTTAACACAGCACTGCTGTACTGCAAAAGCATGGGAATGTAAGTCCCATATGCATGCCCAGTACACCAGCAACAGCCCAGGATACCAAGGAAAAAGTGGAAGACACCATGATGCCACTATATAAAGACATTATTTAAGAAAAGTAAGGAATTTATTTCTTAAATTATGCCATTACATAATAGCAAAAACCAACTATGTGGTGTGGTATATTGAAGATTTACCCACAGTTTGGCTTCACCCTCATGATTAAACCACACCAACCATGGGTAAATCATCAATATACCAAACCCACATCATTGGTTATTGCTACATTAATCCACAAATTAATAAAATAATAATATGGTATGCTCTTTATGTCAGTATGATCATTTAAAATTAGAGCTTTTCTTACATTTAATATGATATACCAAAACAGCTTGTTGACTTTAAGCACATTATTCAAGTTGACTTCTCTCATAGTTTGCTCAATATTCCAGAACAAAGAACTGGAACTTCTTGAAATTAGTTCAATTAATGACGTGTTTAAACAGTACATTGATCTTGTGTTTAGTTTTAATAGATTTGCTTCTGTTTTTCATGGTGGATGGTCAGCTTAGTTTCAAATTATTGTGGTTTTAAGTAAGTGACTAGTTAGAATTTATCCACTGGTGTAGCAAAATACAATATTTGTATTAGTTTTGTGCCATTTTATTTCAGTTCTGAAGAAGTCTAAATTATAGATAAAAGTAATAGACTCTTCTTCTTCTTTCAGCTCCTCCCATTAGGGGTTGCCACAGCGGATCATCTATTTCCATTTCTTCCTGTCCTCTGCATCTTGCTCTGTCACACCAACAACCTGAATGTCCTCTCTCACCACATCCATAAACCTTATCTTAGCCCTTCCTCTTTTCCTGTTACCTGGCAGCTTCATCCTTAGCATCTTTTCCCCAATATACTTTGCATCCCTGCTCAGCACATGTCCAAACCATCATAATCTTGCCTCTCTGGCTTTGTCTCCAAACCTTCCAACCTGGACTGACCCTCTAATATACTTATTCCTAATCCTGTCCACCCTTGTCACACCCAGTGCAAATCTCAACATCTTTAACTCTGCCATGTCCAGCTCTGACTCCTGCCTTTATGTCAATGCCATTGTCTCCAACCTATATAACATAGCTGGTCTCATTACCCTCTTGTAGACCTTCCCTTCACTCCTACTGGTACTTGTCTGTCACAAATCACTCCTGACACTCTTCTCCTCCCACTCCGTCCTGCCTGTACTCTCTTCTCCACCACTCTTCCACACTCACCATTACTCTGAACTGTTGATCCCAAGTATTTAAACTCATCCACCTTCGCCACCTCTACTCCCTGCATCCTCACCATTCCTCTATCCTCCCTCTCATTCACACACATATATTCTATCTTAGTCCTGCTGATCTTCATTCGTCTTCTCTCTAGAGCACATCTCCACCTCTCCAGGGTCTCCTTCACCTGTTCCCTACTCTCACTACAGATCACATCATCTGCAAACGTCATAGTCCATGGGGACTCCTGTCTGCTCTCATCTGTCAGCCTGTCCATCACCATTGCAAATAAGAAAGGGTTCAGAGCTGATCCTTGATGTAATCCCACCTCCACCTTAAATGCATCCATCACTCCCACCACAGACCTCACCGCTGTCACACTACCCTCATACATATCCTGTACCACTCTTACATACTTCTCTGACAATCCCGACTTCCTCATACAATACCACAACTCAAAAATAGATAGATAGATAGATAGATAGATAGATAGATAGATAGATAGATAGATAGATAGATAAATAGATAAAAGTAATAGACTGAAGTTTTAAAATAACATTTTTTTTCTTTACAAAGTGGCTGGATCCTATCAGTGTTTTTTTTTGTTTTTTTTTTTTATTTCTTCTGCTTTAATACTCAGCCAGAAGGTGGTGGGGCTTGTTTTATTTGGTTTGTTGAGGCAAATGATTGTTGAGAGTCTACATGTAAAAAAAACTACTTGTTTAATCCTGATGTAGATTATTATTTTAATGTTTCTTTTACTACAGACCATTCAGTCTAATCCATTCATCTAAAATGGAACCCCTCTCACCCAATCAAGTGTAAAAAAATAACTCATGACATATTGCATTGCATAAAGGAATTTGAAAACTTCAGATCTGTCCAGGTCATCTTACAGGAATGGACTATGACAAAATAACAAACTCCTAGAATGCAGACTTCTAGGAGTGGAAAACAGGGCATGCATGAGAGATCAGAGTTTGCTTTCAGAAATAAATAAATCAATGAAACCACAATACAGAAAAGTCAGATGAGACAGCAGTACAACAAATAGTTAAAAATAATGGAAGAGAAGTGGCCTCCAATTCCAGAATAATCAAAACAAAAACAAAGAAAACTGAAATAAAAGGAAATGAAAAGAAGAGAAAAAATGTAAGAATTTCTATGAAATGATATGCCACCACTAAACTGACTTATGAGGAAGATTAAATGAATATCCCTGTTAGGACCCATGTTGTGAAGATTATGCTGTTTCACAGTTTAATGTTAAACCTTGACACATACACTCATTTGCAAGTATGTGGGGAGAATAACATGTTACCATCACTATTAGAAATAAAGCTGGATTAGAAAATATTTAGAAAGAGAATAATGTGATGGAGTAAAATTTATGTAAGCATTTAAAGTTAATATTACAATTGATTATATAGCATACTGTGTATAAATTCTGCTTATATAGAAGGTTATATTATGAGAATGAATGATGGTGCTGGAGCGTTAATCTCACAATGGATCAAAGGCATTGTTTGAAAATCAAAATGCTTGCTTTTAGAGCAAGGATGCATGTAAGCCACTTTAACCACAGTGAGACAGTGACAATAAAATAATGAGTACTCTGTTGACAAATGTGGTTCCTAAACCATAAAATAATGAGTAATCTATTCAGAACAATTTCTTCCTTTTTGGATTAAAATTTATGCAAAATATTCTGATAGTGGTAAATTTTATTCACAACTAGAAAATATTCTGAATACATTTTATAGAATGTAAGAGGTTATACGTGCTTCCAAAAAGTTTCACATAGAAAAAAAATTTATATTGACAGACTTTTTTTTCTCAAACATCTTTACTGAATTATCACTTGTGACATAGGCAAATTTACATTCATATAAAAGTAATCAAACTATATTAACATAAACATTATACTTCACATATATTGCTTTATATCATATAACCTAAGCAATATTACATCAATTATTCAATTCTTGCTTTTTTTAAACAAAAAAAAAACATCTTCATTAAACCATCATTTGCTACATAGGCAATTATGCATTTATATAAATGGAAACAAATCATAATGACACAATCCTAGTGGCAAGCATTTTACATCACAAACCATACTGCCATACTCCCAGTTGCCGACATTATACATCACTTATAATCTACCCAATTTTTCTCACTAAAACATTACATAGGAATTTTAAGTCCTGCTGCCTTTTAGGTCTCATTCTTCTCCTGTATGTACTGTTCCCACAGTTCCCATTTCATCCTATGTATTTTGCTCCTATCCTTTCCTAAAGATCTCAGTTCCAGTTGTTTTATCTCTGTTACTATATTCTCTACTTCTGGTATCGTTGGTTTAGATTTTGATTTCAATTATCTAGTATTTTTTTTTTTGGCAGCCGCCATTATTGGACATGGCAAGGCCTTACCATGTCTAGGCAATTTCGATTCTGTATCATAGCTGAGAAAAATCATCTTCCATCTCGTCAATATTGACCGACTCTTGGTTGCTTTTTCCACATCTTATATTTCCAAGGAACTAATTTTACAATAAGCTAACATTAAAGGCATTTCAAAAGCATATTATCACATTTCAAATTAAGTGTTGCTATTCATCATAGTTTTGATGCAAGTTCAAAAGGTGAAAAAGCAGATATCTCCAGTGTTGATCAAACTATATAATTAATATTTAAAAATCTACACATTATGATTTATTCCATGATAATATCCAGATACTCTCAAAAGTCCAACTGGGTTTTGCAGAACTGATGCAGACCCACGGAAACAACATTATGGTAGAACAAATTCTGTATCATAATATGAGTTACATACGCTACATACAGTGTTTGCATTACATGTAAGCATAGTGTTTGATTATGTGCACATTTCATTTTCTATTTAAAATCTTTAAAACTCATTTCCAGTTATATCAAATTCATTAAGGTTTTATATGATTGGACTTCTACTTGTTTACTAAGTAATGGGAGATCTACCTCTTCCATAAAACTTTTCTACGGGTGAGTAACCTCATCTTATACCTAGAAACCTTGTTGTTTAGAATCCTTAAAGACTCAAATAATTCAATATTAACAACTTCAGTACAAGTATCAGCAGAACATAATTTGCATATAATATCCTTTTGTACTTCCAAAATCACACTAAATCTATATTTTATTTACTTGATTTAATTGAATTTTATAGCAAAGCATCAAATTACAATTAAACATTTGATAAATCACCCTCTTTCCTCTGAGTGCCATGAACAATATAATTAAATCTTATCTGCTGTTAAACAAGAACATTTCATTCACTAAGTTAGAGCACATGGTAGTTAAATACAAATATTATACATATACCTTAATTCATATGCATTTCTACCAAGCTTTAGGGGAAAAAATAAAGTGAACATGGATAACTAGAACCAACTTACATTCAGTTTGCTAACTAGAGTTTCTTTTGTTAAACTGTGTCCAATGCTATTTTAATTTTGTAATAGCTAAATATTGCAAAATTCAAATTCTTTAAATTCTTCAACAAAATTGTTTCAGAGATGCTTTACAGAATAACAATTATCCCTGAGTTGGTTTAAGTACTCTCATACATAGAACGTTTAAGGGAGGGCTTAATATACCTGATCTATATATTTTTTATAGTCGTTCAAGACTAATCAATCTTCGTAGTATTTCCGATAAATTTGTCATGGGTCTAACAATAAATCTTTCTGGATTCTTTCATTTGGAGTAGTTATTAATAAAATAGGAGTCTCACTTTCATAAATAAATCTTTGCACATCTCTTCTAAGCTTTTGCTAGTTATCAGCTAGTTATCAAACTACTAATACTTAATTATCACAACTGCTTGAAAAGCTGGGGCTATTTAAAGAATTCCTGTTGTTACAATCACTTCTAGATACTCCTAACATTAGACAGTAATGAGCCTCTCATGATTTAAATTTTCCTGTGATAAATTATTCTTGTTTACTCCATCTTATAGCGAGTAATATTTTAATACCTGTAAAATAAATGGTGAAACTATGGATCCTTAAAGTCAGTGGCACCCTGCAACTTAATCTAATAAGAACTGCAGTTGCAAAATTCTTTCCATAGTTTGGCATTAATAAGTAGTAAAATCAGATCTCCTATGACTGAATAACCCCCAAACAAATGTCTTATCATTTACTTATCTGGTTGTGAATTCTTTACATTTCTCTGGTATTCTTTTATCTAATTATTGTACTCTTACTGCTTAAAACAATAAATGTTTCCCTCAACTGGGAAACAATTCTGTGCAATGCATACAGGAATTTACCTTTTCTTAAATGCGTATAACAGCAGTTTATGTTTCTACCCAATGCCTACCTGACTTCCCAATAAATTAGCAGTAGCAGGCAAGCTTATTGGGAATAAATACAGTGGATATAAAAAAGTTTACACACCCCTGTTAAAATGCCAGGTTTTTGTGACATAAAAAATTACATCACAATAAATGATTTCAAAACTTTTCCCACCTTTAATGTGACCTAAAACCTTTACAATTCAATTGAAAAACAAACAAATCTGTTAGGGGAAAAATATAAAAAATAAAAAACATACACCACCCTGGTTGCATAAGTGTGCACACCCTTAAACTAATTCTTTGTTGTGTGTGCACACCCTTAAATTAATACTTTGTTGAAGCACCTTTTAATTTAATTACACCATTCAGTCTTCTTGGGTAGGAGTCTATCAGCATGGCACATGTTGACATTGGCAATATTTGCCTACTCTTCCTTGCAAAAGTGCTCCAAATCTGTCAGATTGCAAGGGCATCTCTTGTGCACAGCCCTCTTCAGTTCACCCCACAGATTTTCTATTGGACTTAGGTCTGGGCTCTGGCTGGGCCATTCTGAAACTTTAATTTTCTTCTGGTGAAGCCATTCTTTTGTTGATTTGGATGTATGCTTGAGGTCATTGTCGTATTGAAATGTGAAATTCCTCTTCATCTTTCAAGCAAACGCCTGAAAGTTTTGAGCCAAAAAAGCCCCAGTTCCAACTGAAGAAAACCAACCTGAAAGCATGTTACTGTCACCACCATTCTTCACTGTGGGGATGGTGTTCTTTTGCTGATGCAAAGTATTGTTTTTGCGCCAAGCGTACCTTTTGGAATTGTGGACAAAAAGTTCAACCTTGGTCTCATCAGACCATAACACATTTTTCCACATGCTTTTGGGAGACTTGATGTATTGTTTTGTAAATTTTAGCAGGGCATGGATGTTTTTCTGTGCAAGAAAAGGCTTCTGTTTTGCAACCCTACCCCATAGTCCAGATATATGGAGAATACAGGAGATTGTTGTCACATGTACTACACAACCAGTACTTGCCAGAAATTCCTGCACCTCCTTCAGTGTTGCTGTAGGTCTCTTGGCAGTCTCCCTGGCCAGTTTTTGTCTTGTCTTTTCATCAATTTTGGAGGGACGTCCAGTTCTTTGCAATGTCACTGTTGTCCCATATTGTCTCTACTTTTTGATGACTACCTTCACTGTGTTCCATGGTATATCCAATGCTGTGGAAATTTTTTTGTACTCTTCTCCTGACTGATACCTTTCAACAATGAGATCCCTTTGATGCTTTGTAAGTGCTCTGTGAACCATGGCTTGAGGTTCCTTTGATGCTTTGTATGCGCTCTGTGAACCATGGCTTTTGCTGTAGCAGGCAACTGAGTAAATGTCGGGAAAATCCTACTAGGACAGCTGAACTTTATTTGGGATTAATCAGAGTCTTTTTAATTGATGGCAGGTGTTCACCCAAGATGACTGAATGCTGCAATTAAATCAAAAGGTGCTTCAACAAAGTATTAGTTTAAGAGTGTCCACACACAACAAAGTATTAGTTTAAGGGTCTGCACACTTATGCAATCAGTGTATTGTACATTTTTTATTTTTTATATTTTTCTCCTAACATATTTGTTTATTTTTCAACTGAATTGTATAGTTATAGGTCACATTAAAGGTGGGAAAAGTTTTGAAATTATTTATTGTGGTCTCATTTTTTTATATCACAAAAACCTGGCATTTTAAGGGGTGTGTAAACTTTTTATATCTACTGTATGTATAACAGGGTAGCAGACGCAGAAGGTAAGACATGAACCTGGTTTAATTTTTATAAATGCAAAAACTCAAAAGAAAAACAATGGATATTGAGTAATGGATTGTTAGACAACATACAGAAAATATGTTATAATTGAAAAAATGATTTAGATAAACTATTGTTCAGTTTCTACCCCTCTCTCTCTCTTTCTCTTTGATAGTGGGTTTAAAACATGTTCTTCTTTGTTTATAGAAGCATTGTGTAGATCTTGGGAATGAAGGATACCATAAAATGTAAGAATTAAATAACTCTAGTAAATGAATATACCTAACTGATTTGCTCCATAATCTGGATAAGCAATGCCTGACATACCTATCCATCTTTGCAATGCTGATGTTACTAAATACCTTCTTAAGTTTATCATTAGATCAGTTTCATATGGACAGCTGAGGGAATTCAAAACTTAGGTGGGGAAATAAAAAAAGGCTTATGTCACAATATCACAAAGACTGAAAAGGCCTATATGAAACTGAGAACAGCTTTATTGTTTTTTTTTTCATATTATACACTTCTAATGCATGAAATATTATTTGTAATTTTTTTCTGTATTCAATTTTCTCCTAGCATAACTCCAAAATTTACCATTCTATTAAAAGGCATCTCTATTGCTGTAAACTATGAAATCATCAGGTTTCTTTCATTATTATATATTTTGAACATTATAGATTTCAGTATACAATTCTCTTTTTGGAAAATAACAGAAACATTATTGCTAAAATTATGATTGTCATTAATAATTACCTCTAGATCTTTAATTTTCTTAAGAGCTTGTAATGGTCTCACATGAGTCGAGTACAACTGTTTATGAGTGATGCCCATCTTCACCAGAAGACATTGAAAATCTGAAAATAAAACAGATAGAGGTTCCTAGGTGTATATTACGTTAATGACCACTGGGCCCTTTATAAGCCTAGCCATGAAACCCAAATGTATCCCATGAGTTAATGCCTTAAAGGTTATTTTAAGGGTGTATGTTAGATAAGCATGATCTAACACAGCTGCCTTTGTCCACCACAGATATAGGTGTCAGACCAGGGGCGAATTTTCAATTTCCCATGCACTAGTTCAAGATATATATATATATATAGTTTGTTTGGAGTTTTGTTTTTTGTTTTTTTGAGTTTTTTTTTTAACTGGCTAGGCCACTAATCTCAGTGGACCATTTGCAGGCACATCTGGGATGAATAGGATCACATAAGAAATTAACAAAACATATTTACAAATACAAGTATATGCTAAAAACAAAGATATATTCATATTTACAGATGCAGGAATATGCTACAACATTTAGATCAAGAAGCAGTTAACAATTTCAAAACAAGGATAGAATTATGCTTAGCAGATCATTATAGATAAGATGTAGCCATAATGACCAAGATGGCTTATGCTACAGAGATAGCAGTATATCATTACATAGAGAGTATGAAGACATTAGAATATACCTCAAGACAGGTTGCTCTTGATTAGGGTTAGGGAAGGGCTCTACTTCACAAGGATGGGAAGCCTATTCCAGAGGATGGGAATTCTCTAAGATACATACCTGTCCCTCCAATTTGTCCTATTTAAGCCACAAGCAAAGTTTAAATATTTAGATCTAGTAGTTCTGGCACTGTTCATTTTGTGGATATGAAAAAGTTGCATCAGAGGAGAATACAAGAATGCATTGTATGCCAGGAATAAATCCAACAGTCTGTAGGAAACAGTATAGAGGTACAGCTTTTAGGCGATCTGCATAGAACATTGTGTTTATGCCCTGTATTGTCTTTATGAGAAACCTCTCTAGATATCCAAGTTGTTGTATGTGCATGGTCAGGTACATACCAATGGGGGTATTATACTCAATGATGAGTTTGATGCCAGCTGAGTACAGAAGCATTATGATTTCCCGGGACCTAGATGACATACTCTTACTTATAAGTTGACTGACACATAATGATTTTCTTACAACTTTAGAAACGTGTTGACAAAAGCCAGGTTACTACCTCCATGAGACCTCAAATCCCTAACTACTGTGTCTACTTTATGGTTGTTTTATCAATGAGGCAGTTTCCCTGAGTGGATGTCTTCCTAAAAGGTGCTATTATCCATTTCTTGCCATCATGTTTTAAGCTGCGGTTTTGGCACCAGTCATTTGTTTATGTTAGACCTTCCTGTAAGATGTTAGTATCTTGGAGGGTGGGTTCTATATTTTTTTCTAGCTCTCAGTCATCTGCAAACCTGATAAGCCACAGGTCTTGACATTGACCCTGACTTCCGAAAAAAAGATGTCAAAGAAAAACAGACCTAGCCCACAGCCGTGGGTGTCTAACCAGTCCTAAATTCCTGGGTCCTGTCTGTGAGACAGCTCTCTGTTCAATGAGTCACATAGGGGGTTCTGCCTAATTCCATAGGTTTGTATACAGTGGCTGAGTGCAGTATTTGATCAAATGCCTTAGCTAGGTCATGAAAAGCAGTATGTACCATTTTGCCCTTACCCATTTTCTTGCTACAAACTAATAAAATAAAACTCTTATCTGCCAAGGATGAGCAGTATTAATTCAGGACCATCTTAGAGTGTGGCAAGAGTTCCAAGTAGATTATAGTTCTGGGAAAATAAACAGGAGACAATTTGTTGTAAAGGAGGTTTACTCAAGAGCAATACTGGTTTGTTGGGTTGGCAATCAGTATTACTGATCTATGGAAAATAATGGGTGGGGAAAGTACTTAAACAGCTTACACAACTGACAGCAGCAATGAAAGAGCGAAGGGAGTGAGGGACTTTGGAAGTCAGATTAGCATAAGGGTGGAGTACAGAGACATAGCAAGAAATAGGAGAGCTAGAGAGGGGATCTAGTCAAATAAAAAATATATTAAAGCTCTAGTCCTATGGGATATAGCAGTATGAACAACTGCAAACACACTGAGTAACCAATCCTGTAACAGAATGTAATTCTACCACAGCTAAGGCACAATACCATGCAGAAATTTACCAGTAACACTGTTTATGGAAAAATGAGATAATACATGAGAAAATGAGGCTCAGTCTGGAAGTAGTTCACAGTTTTGTCACAGACATGAATAAAACTGAAGACTAATGCCCCAGACAGGGTTCAAAATACACACAACTAGTTTTTACTAATAATTCTACTTATGAAGATAAAAGTGTAGTATATTGTATAAACACAATCTTCCCACAACTGCAAATGAAGCTAGAAGACTTAGGTCACAGAATATACAAAAAATTTAAACAGATAAAATTTTTTTGCTAAAATGTGGAAAAAGACAGAAAAGAACAAAACGCTATCACCACATAATCACTATAAGTAAAACTTAAAATGTTTAAGCAGAATTGAAATAATAGCACATATGCCCACTCCTGACTCCCTTAATGGAGATAAATGTGGTAAGAAGAGTACAGGCTAAAGGACTGGGCAAGGATCTGCACTTGTCTGCTTCAGGCACCTACAGTACATTACAAAGTCATACCCAGCCACTTAAGAGAAAAAGAAGAGACTAAAAAAAACACAAGTTTCAAAATGCAATGTCTTTATTTACAAAGCTTTTGCTTTGTCCTGCTGATCAAACAATGAAAAATTGCCCACACCCAGTCAGGGACTACTGCAAATTGCATTACAGATGATTATGTCAAAATGTTTAGATTTATAGTTGCTGAATACAAAGTTCGAGAATTTTCTAAATAATATAAACAGAACTGGAAAAAACAAACAAAAATGCCAAACGCTATGCTGTCTTGAGACACCTGAACATATCCAAAATACAAAACTTGTCTGGATTAATGATTAGTTGAAAACCAAGTTGCCCATAAAATCCAACATTTATTGAGTACCGGCAGATTACAAGTTAAGCGCTTTCACCCGTTACAAACACGGGCTTCATCAGAAGTAAATTTTTTAAAAAACAATTGTAGTTTAAATAAATATTTTGGTGCCAAAAAAAGTGGCTGTTTATAGATACAGATCCTTATACAAGAACCTACATATCCAGATATAAAAATGTCGAAGCCAACCATTATTTGACATATAATTGCACCCTACACTATCTAAATTATACAATTAAAAGCACAATTTATAAAATCAATCAATAAAAATATGTTCCTTTAAATCTATTCAAACTGTCCAAATATAGCTAATGCTGATTTAACTTGTTCAACAACGGTCTTATGGAGATAAAATCATTGAGCCCTGGGGGTGTAGAAGCATCTGTATAAAGTTGCCACCACATTTCCTTATAAGATAGCAAACCTTTGTAATCCCCCCCCCCTCGTGTCAATTTTAATAGTGTCCAAGATTGCAAATTTAAAATTGTGTTTGTCCCCCCACTTTTTTATATGCCTGTATAATGCATTTTTTTCATCCTTCTTTTTTATACTATACATATGAGCACAAATACGCTTGTGAAACTGCCTTTCGGTCTTACCTATGTAAAAAACTGAACAAACAGAACACTTAGCTAAATATATAATTAGTTTGGACTTACAGTTTCCCTGTCTAAACCTAATATGGGATCTATTGATGTTATCCGATATTATTCCCTCTCCTTCATATATAGTAAAACACAAATTAACTACCACATTTATTGGTATGTTTGGAAGATGGATTCTTATAAGCGGGACCTCTTTCCAGATATTTCTTTATATTAGGTCCCATTTTATTAACAAAAATGGGTTGGGATCCTACAACGTCTGCTACGCCATAATCTGATAAAATAATATTCCAGTTGGTGGTTAAAATTTCCTTAATCTTAAATACATATGGACCATATTCCAAAACACAAGCTCTACTAAATTTAGTTTCTGTACTGGTATGTCTTTCAGTATGTGTAGAGATAATGTATTGTTTATTATAATTATAACCTAACAATGGGGTGTATTTTTCCCCATTCCTCTATAACTTGCTTACTTACTTTAGACATCATATTTATGTCATACCCTCTATCCCTAAATAGAGATGTGATGTAAGCTACTTCCTTCAACATATCAGTATGAGATGAAGTCATACTAACAGCTCTTATAAGCTGTCTTTTGTATATATTTGTTAACAGTTTTTTAGGATGGTTACTGGAATATTCCAAATAACTGTTTGAGAATGTGTTTTTCCTGTGTATTCTAGAAAGAAGATCTTTATCACCTTTGAAAACAAAAGTATCTAAATAAGCTATACCTTCCTGACTATTGGAAAATGTAAATTTCAAATAGTCACTGCTAAGATTGATATAGTCCAAGAATTTTTCCAACATATTCTCACTACCATCCCACAAGATGTAAATATCATCCAGGACGTGGGAATAGTATTTGATGTGTTTGAAATATTCCCTTTGGAACACAATGGTTTCTTCCCAATCTAGCATAACCAGGTTCGCAAAAATGGGGGCACATGCAGCCTCCATTGCTATGCCCCTGGTTTGCCTGAAATATTCTCCTTCATAATATATGTAGTTGTGTTCCAAATCTAAAGTCATCATTTCTATAATGAGACATACCTCATCCCAATCAAACTCAGAATATTTTCTAATGCTGTTGGCAAAAGCATTCAACCCCTCCTCTTTGGGTATACAAGAAAACAAATCGATCACATCAATGGTGACAAATAACATCTCGTCCTTATACAAATATGTGGGATAATTTTTCAAAAATTCCCAAGAATCCTTGACTAGATGGGGAATTTTGCTATAAATGTGTTTCAACATTGTGTCCACGGCAACCCCTAAGTGAAAAGTTTTGGATCTGCTGCCAGAAATGATGGGTCGAAAAGGTGGATTATCTATATTTTTGTGAATTTTATGGATTCCTACAAGCGATGCTGCCACCGGATGTTCAACCTTCAAGTAATTATACGTATCAGTAGTGATTCACTTGTCAATCAAAAATTCCTCAATGTGCATATCTATTCTCCTATATGCTAGATTCATTTAATTCAAAGAAATAACCTCATAATTACCCGACAAGTGTAATATATCATACATTTTGGAAGCATATACCATACTGTCATATATCACTATGCCTCCCCCTTTGTCAGGTTTCATTACACGAATGGTTTTATCGTTTCTCATATTTTTTAATACCATTGCTTCTTCTTTAGATAAATTAGATGTAAATCTTTTGCCACCAACTGTGTTTTGTAATTGATATATTTGTTTGGTAACTGATTTATCATATACTGACAAAGTAGGGTGCATAGGGGGCATAAAATTATTTTTCTTTTTCAATGAATTAATGCCCGTACTTTGTGTCCTTACTTTGTTGTCTGAATTATGAAACATGATAGCCAAATTCAATTTCCTTATGTATAATTTAATATCACTTAGACAGTCTACTAATCTAAAATTTGTTGTAGGAATATATTTCATACCTTTAGAGAATAATTGGAAGTGGGAGGTGTTAAGGGTAAAGTCTGTATAATTATATATGTTAAAGGTTTTATAACTGTTAACTATGCCCGCTTTACTGATGTCATGAACATTTTCCAGACTTGTTTTATTAAATGTATTTTTAAGCTCCTCCCTCCCTAATTTCTTGGAGGGTTTGCATGCCAAGCATTCCTTTGATGTCCTAGATTTTGGTGTGGATATTGTTTTTTCCACTTCCCTCCCCATTTCCAATCCCTCTGTTGACCCTTTTGGCCACTGTTCCAAAAATATGAGTTCTCCATTTGATTGTTCAAGTCAGTTCCTCCATCAGCGTGTGTATCATACTGGAAGTTTTTGAAATCATGGCTAGGGTAATTACTGTTACCCCATCCATATACTTTCCCCTTGTTGTACTGTTCAAAATCCCTTTGTAACTTTTTATTTTTCCTATTAAATGCTTTCTTAGAACTAACCTCTGCCACATGAAATTACTTAACGTCCAATTTTTTTCCCACTGTGGGAATAATAAATCATTCAAAACCAACTGGTTTAACTTTTCAACTTCCTGCATAGTTCTTACTAATTTTTCATCATTATATTTTATCAACATTTGCATATATTGAATACCACATTGATCAAAAAACTGATTAAAGTCAGCTCTGATTTTGTCATTTAAATCAACCCCAATAAGGTGTTTGAAGAACCTCAACCCTATAGGAACAATTTCCGAATTAATACATTTCAAGAGGTATGCATTGTCAAGTTTCAAACTGTTAATAACATTTAATTTCTTTCCCAAGGTGAAAATGATGCCCCTAAGCGTGCCTTTAGGTGACATTCCTTCAATTTGTTCTTCCCTTATTGCACAATTATCAAAACCACAATTAGTGTCCAAGAATTTTTTTAGATAATTATTGCTATTGTGTAAATGGTTACCAGCAGTTGCTGGAAATCCTGCACATTTACAGTAACTTTGTCAACAGGGACTGTCCCTTTTAGAATACACAGGAAAAATACATTCTCAAACAGTTATTTGGAATATTCCAGTAACCATCCTAAAAAACTGTTAACAAATATATACAAAGGACAGCTTATAAGAGCTGTTAGGATGACTTCATCTCATACTGATATGTTGAAGGAAGTAGCTTACATCACATCTCTATTTAGGGATAGAAGGTATGACATAAATATGATGTCTAAATTAAGTAAGCAAGTTATAGAGGAATGGGGAAAAAATACACCCCATTGTTAGGTTATAATTATAATAAACAAGACATTATCTCTACACATACTGAAAGACATACCAGTACAGAAACTAAATTTAGTAGAGCTTGTGTTTTGGAATATGGTCCATATGTATTTAAGATTAAGGAAATTTTGACCACCAACTGGAATATTATTTTAGCAGATTATGATGTAGCAGACGTTGTAGGATCCCAACCCATTTTTGTTAATAAAATGGGACCTAATATAAAGAAATATCTGGAAAGAGGTCCCGCTTATAAGAATCCTTCTTCCAAACATACCAATAAATGTGGTAGTTGTAATTTGTGTTTTACTATATATGAAGGAGAGGGAATAATATTGGATAACATCAATAGGTCCCATATTAGGTTTAGACAGGGAAACTATAAGTCCAAACTAATTATATATTTAGCTAAGTGTTCTGTTTGTTCAGGTTTTTACATAGGTAAGACTGAAAGGCAGTTTCACAAGCGTATTTACACTCATATGTATAGTATAAAAAAGAAGGATGAAAAAAATGCATTATACAGGCATATAAAAAAGTGGGGGGACAAACACAATTTTAAGTTTGCAATCTTGGACACTATTAAAATTGACCCAAGGGGGGGAGATTACAAAGGTTTGCTATCTTATAAGGAAATGTGGTGGAAACTTTATACAGATGCTTCTACACCCCCAGGGCTCAATGATTTTATCTCCATAAGACCGTTGTTGAACAAGTTAAGTCAGCATTAGCTATATTTGGACAGTTTGAATAGATTTAAAGGAACATATTTTTATTGATTGATTTTATAAATTGTGCTTTTAATTGTATAATTTAGATAGTGTAGGGTGCAATTATATGTCAAATAATGGTTGGCTTCGACATTTTTACATCTGGATATGTAGGTTCTTATATAAGGATCTGTATCTTTAAACAGCCACCTTTTTGGCGGCAAAATGTTTATTTAAACTACAATTGTTTTTTAAAAAATTTAGTTCTGATGAAGCCCGTGTTTGTAATGGGTGAAAGCGCTTAACTTGTAATCTGCCGGTACTCAATAAATGTTGGATTTTATGGGCAACTTGGTTTTCA